>NC_054705.1:3758595-4058595 GCF_016097555.1 Gigantopelta aegis
ATGTTGTAGACTCATTTACAATGCTTAAAAATTTGCATTTAAGAACACAAATAAAAGGCTTAACAATTCTGACCTTGAAGTCTAGACTTGAGTCCTTAATAACAATTAACCTGACTTCCCAAAAGATAACAAACCGATTCATGGGTTACAATTAACCTGACTTCCCAAAAGATAACAAACCGATTCATGGGTTACAATTAACCTGACTTCCCAAAAGATAACAAACCGATTCATGGGTTACAATTAACATGACTTCCCAAAAGATAACAAACCGATTGATGGGTTACAATTAACCTGACTTCCCAAAAGATAACAAACCGATTGATGGGTTACAATTAACCTGACTTCCCAAAAGATAACAAACCGATTCATGGGTTACAATTAACACACAACTGATGAAAACTTACGTGGTGTTTTTTGTTTGATAAACGTTTATCAAGAATGAAATACCATTCGACTTTACTGACATGTGGTGACTGGAACCATTCTAAAATATTTCCATGTCTGTATATGTATGCTTGAATTTAATAAGCATTAAAAAAAGTAATGTTTATCTCCAAAGTACAAGGGCCATAACTTTGTGGAAAATTTGGTACATCACCATGAAAGTCAAAACGTGAAGTACATGATAAAGATATGTCTACAATTTCAGCTCAGTGTCTTGAGGCATTGTGGGAAAAACCCATATGTAAAACCATATTTTGGACACACACAGGACAGAAAGAAATTTTTATTCAACGATGCACTCAACACATTTATGTACGGTTACATGGCATCAAATATATGGTAAATGACCACAGAGATATTGAGAGGAAACCCGCTGTCGCCACTTCACGGGCTATTCTTTTCGATTAGCAGCAAGGGTTCTTTTATATGCACCATCCCACAGACAGGGTAGTACATACCAAGGCCTTCGATATAAGAGTCATGGTGCAGGAGGAGGGAGACAAAACCTACAGCCTCCTCCAGTTAGACTGGTAGGGGACTAATAAAGTCAAACACACACATACAGACCTTTTTGTACAATATATGGAATGGGTTTTAAAAAAAAATAATAAATAAAAAATCCCAGCCTATGATAAATTTGAAAGAACTGTTTTAAAATCTTCCGCGTATTTACCTCTTCGTCGGTGAGTTGTTTCCCTTCTTTCTTCTTAATCTCCAGGTTCTCGATCTGCCTCATCTTCTTCTGTAGTCTCCTCAGCTGTTTGTTAACATCGTCACTCTGGTGCTGGCAAAGACACAAATACGTTTATTCATAATGTACTATTGACAATGAAATGCCATATATCTTGGACTACAGTGACAACACACACACTCTCACACTCACACTCACACTCACACACACACACACACACACACACACACACACACACTCACTCACTCACTCACTCACTCACTCACTCACTCACTCACTCACTCACTCACACACACACACACACACACACACACACACACACACACACACACACACACACTCTCTCTCTCTCTCTCTCTCTCTCTCTCTCTCTCTCTCTCTCTCTCTCTCTCTCTCTCTCTCTCTCTCTCTCTCTCTCTCTCTCTCTCACACACACACTCTCACGCACATATACACACTCTCCCTCTCTCACACACACTCTCTCTCACACACACTCTTTCTCTCTCATACAAACACACTCTCTCTCTCTCTCACGCACACACAAACACACACTCTCTCAAACACACACACACACTCAAACACACACACACTCTCACCCTCTCTCACACACACACACACTCTCTCGCACACTCTCTCACACTCTCACACACACACAAACTCTCACACACTCTCTCAAACACACACACACTCTCTCTCTCTCTCAAACACACACACACACTCAGTCTCTCACACACTCTCTCTCACACACACGCACTCTCTCACACACTCACACAGACACACTCTCTCTCACAGACACACTCTCTCACACAGACACACACTCTCTCTCACACACACACACTCTCTCTCACACCATCTTCATAAATCAAGGCTAATATTCGTTCCTCGTATTCAGCCTTGATACATGTAGTCAAGATTACTGATATCCACTACTAGCGCCCTCTTGTGGAAGAAAATTTGTAACACAAATTATGTCCCTTACACGATGACATCGCTGACCAATCACAGCATCGGTAACATGTGACAATCTTGAAAGCAATATCAAAAATTAACCACCGGACGCTGACGCTGCCATCTTTGTTTACAATAACAAGGGAATCTATAAGGAGCGTTGCGATTCGTTGCAATCAGATCTCATCGCATCCAATGAAATTTAAGCATTTTGTGGCACGATTTCTTGACGACATGTATCAAGGCTGAATACGAGGAACGAATATTAGCCTTGATTTATGAAGATGCTCTCGCACAGACACACGCTCTCTCTCACACAGACACACACTCTCTCTCTCTCTCTCACACACACACACACACACACACACACACACACACACACACACAGACACACACTCTCTTTCTCACACACACACACACAGATACACACTCTCTCACACACACACACACACACACACTCTCTCACACACACCACATTGGTACTGGCAACAACACAGACATTTTTTCTTATTTCAATATATTATAATCGTAAAATACCATCTCTGTTGGACTACAGTGAAAACAAACACAGAGGATTCGTCACGAGTATTTGTTAATATGGAAAATATCAACCAAGTCTATGTTAATCGGTATTTGATGAGGCTCTGCTGAGATAAATACCGATTAACAAGACGAGGTTGATATTTATCATATTAAAAAATACGAGTAGCGAATTCTATTTATCCTACAACGCTTCTAAAATAACATTTTAATTCAATTTTTAGTAAATCACAGTACTAAAGTCGCCGTCCATCACGATTAGAACAAATTAGCTTGACGTCACGCATTTTAACTAAATCTTTAAAAACGTTACTCAGGTACACAGGTCTTGTTGGCTTGTAAACAAATGACCCATCCACAGCAACACATTACCTAAAGACTTTGCAAATTTGCATACCATTATTAACTGGGTTAATACATTAAATTATCACATGGGTTTATGAGGGTAAGTTATTGGATAAATGTACATAACATACATGATCAAACATCATATCTAAGAGACTGCAGTGATTGACCTCGGTGGTGGAGTAATGAAGCCATAAGCCTCGAGCCTGGTGAGTAGTGGGTTCACACCCCAGTATCCTCCCAGCCATAGAGAACTATAGAGTTCAATAGGGAGTTGTAACACTATCCTTGCTCTTATGACCACCATCAACCGTCGCCCTCGGTGGTGTAGTGGTTAAGCCATCGGCCTTAAGGCTGGTAGGTAGAGAGTTCACACCTTGGTACCAGCTCTCAACCAGATAACTTTGAACAGCTCCTAGTGGAGGAGTCAGGTTACTACCGTCTCATCAAGTACTCGCCACTACAATGACGTGTGCCCAGCACAGTGTGCTTTACATATGCAGGCAAATAAATTCAGACGCAACATAGTAAATGTACAGCAGTATTTTAACATTTTCAGTCATCACTATGCATTCAGAACAGGTCAGCTGAACATATCAATTGTATACAACCTAACGTTACAAGTTAACCTTTTTAAATTCCATGTCGATTATGTTATTTTGTGTACTGTATCGTAAAGAACTGTGTTTAATAATACACACCATTTTAACACTTTTTGACTCGGCTAGAAATGTGAACGGTCCACGGGAATAATCTGCAATGTCACATTTTTAGTAAGGTGATAATTTTTTTTTAATAATAATAATAAACAAAATTAGTGCGTCATTATCGATCCATGACATACATGACCGTTATAATACTATCTGTCTGGATATCAAAGGTTATTCCCGTGGACCCTTCATATATTTAATGTAATCACTCCAAGCTACAATTATAAGAGACAGGAAAGACAAAACGCTCACCACATCGCCCACTTCACCCGAACTCGTCTCGCTGGTCGGTGAAAGATCCAAGTGGTCTACAACAACACACGGGAAGAAGATATCAAACATGGTTTAAACTTACTGACTATATTTTAACAGCCACAGCTGTGAAGAAAAAAACACAACACAAATAAAGGTCAGATGGATCTACATTCTATAACATTTCATTTCATTTTTAACTTATTTTCGTGCTTATATAGGTTCAAGCACACTGTCTTGGGCACACACCACATCTATCTGTCCAGGACAGTGGGTTAGTTGTTAATTGTTAGTGATTAGTGAGAGAGAAGAGGGTGTAGTGATCTTACACCTACACACTTAGTCGTTAAAACTTGCTCTGGGTGGGAACTGGTACCGGGCTGCGAACCCTGTACCTACCAACCTTATGTCCGATGGCTTAACCACGACACCACTGAGGCCGGTATTCTACAACAAAGATTCCCACTGAAGTAGGGGGAGATAACTGATTGCGTTTTTAAAATTCAAGCCAAACTAATTTCATTTTGTGGTTGGTGTATATGCAATAAAAGTAATATTAAAGTGGTTATATACAGGGTTAAGTTTGTCTTGTTTAACACCACCACTAGTCTTCAGACAAAAACCTGCTATTTTTGCAGGGCTGGAACTTAAGAATTTTACAATAATGTCCTGGGTGAAACGTCCCACTGAAGGCTATTGTGAGCCTACCTATGGCCATTTTTTTAAAAGTGACAAATAAACATGACTGAAAGGCTATTTTCCTCTATGTAGACATATTTCAAATATGCAAATGTTTAATATTGGCAGACAATGTACACCAGGTGTATATATTTTGCCATTGCTGAGGAGCTTTACTTTTGTGCCATCGGTGATGGTCTCTACCTACGGCAACTTATATCTCGTCGTCATCAAGTTCGAGCCCCATTTTTCCATCAGCAGAAAAGGATTTTTTATACACTCTTTCCCACCGTTATTATAGCACATATCATGGGTGGGATGTGGCTCCGTCGATTGAGTGCTCAATTGAGGTGCTTGCATCAAAGGATTTTTTATACTCTTTCCCATTGTTACTATAGCACATATCATGGGTGGGATGTGGCTCCGTCGATTGAGTGCTCAATTGAGGTGCTTGCATCAAAGGATTTTTTATACTCTTTCCCATTGTTACTATAGCACATATCATGGGTGGGATGTGGCTCCATCGATTGAGTGCTCAATTGAGGTGCTTGCATCAAAGGATTTTTTATACTCTTTCCCATTGTTACTATAGCACATATCATGGGTGGGATGTGGCTCCGTCGATTGAGTGCTCAATTGAGGTGCTTGCATCAAAGGATTTTTTATACTCTTTCCCATTGTTACTATAGCACATATCATGGGTGGGATGTGGCTCCGTCGATTGAGTGCTCAATTGAGGTGCTTGCATCAAAGGATTTTTTATACTCTTTCCCATTGTTACTATAGCACATATCATGGGTGGGATGTGGCTCTGTCGATTGAGTGCTCAATTGAGGTGTTTGCATCAAAGGATTTTTTATACTCTTTCCCATTGTTACTATAGCACATATCATGGGTGGGATGTGGCTCCGTCGATTGAGTGCTCAATTGAGGTGCTTGCATCAAAGGATTTTTTATACTCTTTCCCATTGTTATTATAGCACATATCATGGGTGGGATGTGGCTCCGTCGATTGAGTGCTCAATTGAGGTGCTTGCATCAAAGGATTTTTTATACTCTTTCCCATTGTTACTATAGCACATATCATGGGTGGGATGTGGCTCCGTCGATTGAGTGCTCAATTGAGGTGCTTGCATCAAAGGATTTTTATACTCTTTCCCATTGTTACTATAGCACATATCATGGGTGGGATGTGGCTCTGTCGATTGAGTGCTCAATTGAGGTGCTTGCATCAAAGGATTTTTTATACTCTTTCCCATTGTTACTATAGCACATATCATGGGTGGGATGTGGCTCCGTCGATTGAGTGCTCAATTGAGGTGCTTGCATCAAAGGATTTTTTATACTCTTTCCCATTGTTATTATAGCACATATAATGGGTGGGATGTGGCTCCGTCGATTGAGTGCTCAATTGAGGTGTTTGCATCAAAGGATTTTTTATACTCTTTCCCATTGTTACTATAGCACATATCATGGGTGGGATGTGGCTCCGTCGATTGAGTGCTCAATTGAGGTGCTTGCATCAAAGGATTTTTTATACTCTTTCCCATTGTTACTATAGCACATATCATGGGTGGGATGTGGCTCTGTCGATTGAGTGCTCAATTGAGGTGCTTGCATCAAAGGATTTTTTATACTCTTTCCCATTGTTACTATAGCACATATCATGGGTGGGATGTGGCTCTGTCGATTGAGTGCTCAATTGAGGTGCTTGCATCACAGGATCGAACCACCTTCGCGGATCCAGTCAACTGATTGGGATTTTTCTCGTTCCAGTGAGTGCACCACAACTGGACAAAGGTTGTGGTATGTGCTATCCTGTCTGTGGGGAAGTGCATATAAAAGATTTATTGCTGCATTTGGAAAAATCTAGCGGGTTTCCTGATGACTACGTGTCAGAATTACCAAATGTTTGACATCCAATAGCTGATGATTAATTAATCAATGTGCTCTAGTGGTGTCTTTAAACAAAACAAACTTCAACTATTTTTTAATATATCAGCAGGGCTTGTAGACTTTTTATAAAATTCACTAGCCATGGGATCAGTGATTTTAGAAATTTACTAGCCACCATTTAAAATTCACTAGCCAAACTTTATTTTACTAAATAATAGCAATAATTGGATATGTCACCTGAAGAGGTAGATTGGTGGTTGGGGTGGGGGTAGGATATTCATATTTACAAAATAGACTTAACTGTAACATTTGACCTTTTTTTTCCCCCACTATCCATCAGGCATAGCAATAGTACCGTATATCTTCGCCTATAAATCGAAAAAAATTCACCCAAAAAATATTTTATAATTTGGAGAGTCGACTTGTAAGAGGGTAACAAAAATTCACCCAAAAATATTAACGTTTTAGGGATTATTTTACAAGTTTTATTGTTGAATTATGTCCTGTATTTATACTCAAATATGTTTGACAAAATTATTTTTTATAACCTATTTATTTGGCATTAGATCGGTTTTGGTTATGCAAAAAGGCGTCCGATCTCACTCACTTGCCAAGAGAACAGTCCACTTAGTTAAAATAACAGTCATCACTAATAGCAAAAATGTAAACAATACTAACTACCTGTTGCCTGAGTTTATTTTGAAATCTGGTCAATGGCATTAATCGTTGTTCAAACAATCTTTTGTCGCCAATTAGATTCATGAATATTAATGAGCTTTCCCTTAAAATAGCTTAAGACTGGTCTCTGCAGTTCACTGGAGCAACAGGGACACCTATATTTTGGTACAAAAACCAGTGTACTTTCCAGAGTTATCCTCCTTACATATATTAACATGGCGGCAAAACGTGATTAACTGATGATACTTTCAGTTTTATCGTAGTGATCTGTTGTCAGTGTTTATAAATAAAGTTGTTGTCTGTGCACAAAACCATGCTGTACAGTGCCATACGGTAACAGTCAAACAGCTTTCATTATCTACTAAGGGAATATTTCATTTTGTTGCTATGTAGTTTGATTGGAATATTGCGATGTACAAAACGTGAAAACCGAAGTTTGTAAACTAATTTAAATTTTCTTTTGTTCAAATATCGTACATTATTGTTATCATGTGGTAAAAATATGAAATACTTCAATATTTATAAGTTGTTTTTCATGGGTCGACTTATAAACGGGTCAATAAAAAAATACGTTTTCAGGGCTTGAAATTAGGGACTCGACTTATAGTCGAGATCGACTTACAGACGAAGATATACGGTAGTTACTTACAAGTCCAACATTGAATATCACTAGCCCTGGGTGTGGGGCTACCATAATCTAGATGCCCTGTCTGGCATGGCAATAGTAGTTACTTACGAGCCCAACATTGAATATCACTAGCCCTGGGTGTGGGGCTACCATAATCTAGATGCCCTGTCTGGCATGGCAATAGTAGTTACTTACGAGTCCAACATTGAATATCACTAGCCCTGGGTGTGGGGCTACCATAATCTAGATGCCCTGTCTGGCATGGCAATAGTAGTTACTTACGAGCCCAACATTGAATATCACTAGCCCTGAGGGTGGGGCTACCATAATCTAGATGCCCTGTCTGGCATGGCAATAGTAGTTACTTACGAGCCCAACATGGAATATCACTAGCCCTGGGTGTGGGGCTACCATAATCTAGATGCCCTGTCTGGCATGGCAATAGTAGTTACTTACGAGTCCAACATTGAATATCACTAGCCCTGGGTGTGGGGCTACCATAATCTAGATGCCCTGTCTGGCATGGCAATAGTAGTTACTTACGAGCCCAACATTGAATATCACTAGCCCTGAGGGTGGGGCTACCATAATCTAGATGCCCTGTCTGGCATGGCAATAGTAGTTACTTACGACCCCAACATTGAATATCACTAGCCCTGGGGGTGGGGCTACCATAATCTAGATGCCCCGATATTCGTGACAGGATGCTAGTCGGGATGGGAGGAAAAGCCTAAAGAATGGATCCACAGAGGTGCTTCAGTTCTTTAATACTAGATTTTGATACAACTAGATCTCACCCCCACCCCACCCACAGAGTTCACACACCTTGGAAACAAAACAATTCCAGACAAAAAGTCTTGGAAAAACCAAGACAAATTAGTTTTTTTTCAACTCATGTTACTCAATTAATCTCCCCATATTTTTGGAAAATTTGACAAAATGGATGATCTTTTTGTCATATGCATTATGCAAGTGCGTACTTCAAATCTCGATTTCCCAAATGTATGTTAGTGCAGAGATTGGAAAACGACGTCAGATTCCGCCACTTTAACACAACCGAAATTTTCTACACGGGTCCTAAAGACGAATTCCCATACTTTTTCCAAACCAATTCGCACAAAAAGGTCTTTTTCCATACTTTTTCCAGGTCTGGAAAATGAATTTTAAAAATTCCATACTTTTCAAGGTTTTTCAGACTGCATACGAACCCTGCACTCATCATGGAGGCTGACCGATGCCAATATACATCACACCTCACTTTGTACTTGATTACAACTTACTGCTTTTTAAGCTCTAACAGAACACTATAACAGACTGTATACCAAATTACTATTTTGGAATGTTTTGGGGAATTCTGTTAAAAAGCACCTTAGTGCGTGCATACATGTGACAGGTACATTTTGGAATGTTTTGGGGAATTCTGTTAACAAGCACCTTAGTGCGTGCAATCATGCGACAGGTACATTTCGGAATGTTTTGGGGAATTCTGTTAACAAGCACCTTAGTGCGTGCAATCATGCGACAGGTACATTTCGGAATGTTTTGGGGAATTCTGTTAACAAGCACCTTAGTGCGTGCAATCATGCGACAGGTACAGTGCGTGCAATCATGCGACAGGTTTTGGAATGTTTTGGGGAATTCTGTTAACAAGCACCTTAGTGCGTGCAATCATGCGACAGGTACAGTTTGGAATGTTTTGGTACAGTTTGGAATGTTTTGGGGAATTCTGTTAAAAAGCACCTTAGTGCGTGCAATCATGCGACAGGTACATTTTGGAATGTTTTGGGGAATTCTGTTAAAAAGCACCTTAGTGCGTGCAATCATGCGACAGGTACATTTTTCCGACAACTGTTTGTATCTGGACCCAGGCTTATCAAACTCTTAAAGAGTCCAGACTCAATCTCTAATGACGTCGCACACATACAATTTGTATGGCGTTGTCATGACATTAGTGTCTCAGACACTATTAGTCTCCAGTCTTTGACTCTAAAAGTTTTATAAGCACAGGAGCCAATTTCACTAAACATCGTAAATTTACGTTTACGTGTAAAACTTACACCTGTCGTACGTCTACCTCTACGTGTACGTTTACTCCATTTCACGAAGCCGGTCGTAGAAATACTACTAACTTACTTTGCACGTAAATCTACGTCTGTTTCCTTTTGCAGCTCATTTAGCCGATTATTAATAAATCAATGTGCTCTAGTACTGTCGTTAAACAAAACAAACATAACTTTTTAAAAGAAAGAACGAATAAACTTGATAAAGTTTGGAAACCACCATTTCCGGTATACCAACACAATGGTTGTACTGTACCAAATAAACTCCTATAGGCGACAATGTTAACCTATATAGTTAAAAACACTGTATTATGGGTCAATTCCCTATATTTGCTTTGGGAGTGTGTGTGGAGAGGTGGGAGGTGGGCACTGATGGGTCGGGTACAAACGCTATATCAGATTTTGGGTTACAATGGTAAAAATTACTGTGATAAAAAAAAGTCTCACAAGTGTGTGTGTGTGTGTGGTGGGGGGGACATACCCCCAGGCCCCCTCCAGTTCCTACTGGCCTGATTTGGACAAGTCGATACGCACTTTAAAAAAAAAAAAAAAATATGGTGATTTCAATTCGTGTTTTCCAACAAAGTAGTAGTTATACTGCAAAAAGGGTCTGCATTAAAAAAAAGAAAAAAGTCATGTCCACCCCATGGATCCGCATTTAAAATTTTCCCATGTCATAAACGAGTTTATTATTTGTGTAGGCAAAATGCAAGATGACATTTGGGTGCATTGGCGTAGCGTGGCAAGGCAAGTATTGCGCCCCCTAACCAGTTAGCATTCAGCATTCCCCGAGTCCCTTCCACCAGTCCAGAATTTTGCGCCCAGGGCAACCGCTCCTGTGGCCCCGCCTACGCTACGCCACTGTTCGGGTGTATTTTGGGTGGGTTTCTCTTTTTGTTTTGGTTGGGTTTTTTTTTTTTTTGTGTAAACAATTTTCACCCCAATCAAAATAATAGTCAGTTGACCAGGCAGTCATTTGTGCATGGATATATCTTTTATTTCTAAATTGTAGAGAAAATATGATGTTGAATTTTAAAAAGATGAAAGTAAAACATGGTACAGTGCGTCAAATATAAGTTTTAAACTAATACAGTTGATAGCAGGGGCGGATCTAGACATTTGTAAAGTGGAGAGGGGTGTCACAGAATTGTAATAGGAGCAAGTTGAGTTTGTGCAAGACAAATGAGCCGAGGTCTGAAATATTCGTAATGAAGACAAGAAGAGACGCATTTTCAGGACAGTTTACCACACCCCATGCCCCTGCGTTTAATGGGAGCTGGTACAGGAAATAGGTACTGGGGAAAAATATCGTCTGGTCTGTTACTGCATATATTTGCATATATAAAAAAATATGCAGACTCGTCTTAATAGAACGCTATCAGCCTCTCTGAAAAATAATAAAAAATTGAATGGATTAAAAAAAAAAAAAGTGTTTGTTTAACGACACCACTAAAACACAGTCATTTATTATTCATCGGCTATTCGATGTCAAACATTTGGTAATTCAGACAAGTAGTTGTTAGAGGAAACCCGCTACATTTGTTTCCTAATGCAGCAAGGGATCTTTTATATCCGCTTTCCCACAGACAGGAAAGCACATACCACGGCCTTTGACCGGCTGTGATGCACTGGTTGGAACCAGAAAAAAAACAAATCAGTTGAATGGATCCACCGAGGTGGTTCCATCCTGTGATGCTGGCACCTCAAGCGAGCACTCAACCGACTGAGCTAAATCCCACCCTAAGTGGATCAAATGACACAGGTAACAAAACTGACTATCACTGGATTAATAAAGGGAGTTAATTTGTTAAACACTTTACAAAAACCAAAAGTGTGACCATTTTATGAATTATCGAAGTGGATGTCGCAATTTACGTGTGCGACTAGTTGTGGTCGAGGGCACTCTAACTTTACTCGTAACTTACGTTTACACTTCTTTGTGAAATGCTCTTCAGTCGTAGATTTATGTTTACGTGCAAAACGTAACCTACGATGTTTAGTGAAATTGGGTCCAGGCCTGTAATCAAAATAACGCATGCATCTAAACTGTATAAACAGAGCTCGGGTGTAAACAATTCAATATTTAAATGCATATATCCTCCCCACCCCAGTTTACGTTAGTTACCACTTAGAACGCTGAACGAGTTGTTGTTGCTGATGTCAACGCTGATGTTGCTGCTTCGATCCACGTGGCTAGTCGTCTTCATGACAGGTAAGACAAAGTCACCGGACTTGTTGACGCCTCGGAAAATACCTGTCGATTAAACAGACAGAATAAAACTTCAACAACTCACAAGGACAAACAAATATAAATATATATTGTCCGCTGGGTGTCAAATAGAGCACCATCGATGGGAACTGAATAAAAAAAATGGATGACTGGTACAAACATCTTAAAATACAAAACTGGAGTGAATATAAATACACACAATAGAAGTGCGAGAACATTATAAAACGTTATGACTTTGTTTTCTGATTTGGCTAGAAATATATTAGCATCTCCACTCTAAGCTATAATTGTAACAGTTATTTTAATCATACAGACTGTTTTAACACACATTTTCCAACTTGGCTGCAAATATATTTAACATCTCCACTCTAAGGTATAATTGTAACAGTTATATCATACAGACTGTTTTAACACACATTTTCCAACTTGGCTGCAAATATATTTAACATCTCCACTCTAAGGTATAATTGTAACAGTTATATCATACAGACTGTTTTAACACACATTTTCCAACTTGGCTGCAAATATATTTAACATCTCCACTCTAAGCTATAATTGTAACAGTTATATCATACAGACTGTTTTAACACACATTTTCCAACTTGGCTGCAAATATATTTAACATCTCCACTCTAAGCTATAATTGTAACAGTTATATCATACAGACTGTTTTAACACACATTTTCCGACTTGGCTAGAAATATATTTAACATCTCCACTCTAAGCTATAATTGTAACAGTTATATCATACAGACTGTTTTAACACACACGTTCTGACTTGGCTAGAAATATATTTAACATCTCCACTCTAAGCTATAATTGTAACAGTTATATCATACAGACTGTTTTAACACACATTTTCCGACTTGGCTAGAAATATATTTAACATCTCCACTCTAAGCTATAATTGTAACAGTTATATCATACAGACTGTTTTAACACACACGTTCTGACTTGGCTAGAAATATATTTAACATCTCCACTCTAAGCTATAATTGTAACAGTTATATCATACAGACTGTTTTAACACACATTTTCCGACTTGGCTAGAAATATATTTAACATCTCCACTCTAAGCTATAATTGTAACAGTTATATCATACAGACTGTTTTAACACACACGTTCTGACTTGGCTAGAAATATATTTAACATCTCCACTCTAAGCTATAATTGTAACAGTTATATCATACAGACTGTTTTAACACACATTTTCCGACTTGGCTAGAAATATATTTAACATCTCCACTCCAAGCTATAATTGTAAACGTTATCAATTACAAAACCGAAGTGAATATAAAGACACAATTAAAGTCAGGACCTGTATAGTACTGTTACTTATTATCTTTACATCGTAACTAATTTACATGTACCGAGTCTCTCCACTCGCCGCAAGCTACTGATATACATTAAAACCTACTCACCCCTCCCCATGGCTGGCCTCAGCCCTCTCCCCCCACCCAAGACGAATCCTGGAGGGGGTGGTACTGCGGCAATGGAGGAGGCTGGTGTTGCACCCACATCCCTGTCGTCCCCGCTGTCTGTGTAACCGTTAGTCTGCGGTAGGTGCTGTCTGACCTGTGATGGAAAGAAGAATCTATTTAACAAAACCCCGGCACATTTTAAATTATGGCTGTGTCTAACATAATGTTGTTATTTCGACACTTGATCAAAAGGAAGAAAAGAAATATTAAACAAGACCTCAGTAATTGTAAAGTATTGCTATTTGCAACGTGATATTGTTATCTCGACACTTGATCAAGATGGGCGAAAAACAATTTGTTTAATGTCACCTCAGCACATTTCAAACTACGGCTTTGTTTAGTGTCTAACACAGGCAATATATCGGCCTTTGGTCACACGGGATACTCCTACAAGTAAAGGAAAAGAAAGGAATATTTAGGGGGGGGGGGGGGTTCAACGGAAGCATCAGAGCACATTATTTATATATCTTCGGCTATTAGAATTCAAACATTAGATAATTTGATCATATCGTCTCAGAGAGGAAACCTGCTAAGATGGTTCCATTAGTAGCAAGGGATCTTTTATGTGCATCATCCCACAGAGAGGATAGCACACAACACGACCTTTCACATACCTGTCGACGTACACTGGCTGGAATGAGAAATAGCCCAATGGGCTCACCGATAGGCTGTTGTTGATAGGCTGTTGTTGATAACCAGTCACATTTTAAATTGCAGTTACTTGGTGTCTAACAACTAGTTATTTCATCATTTGGTTAATAAACAAAGGAAAGACAACTTTTGTTAAAAAAATCCACATTGTTCTATTGTATGTACTTTCTTCACAGACACAACACCACATGGCCGATCATGTACCACCCACAAGAGCCCTGGCTGGGATCTGAAACACGTGATTCCATCATGGCCGATCATGTACCACCCACAAGAGCGCTGGCTGGGACCTGAAACACGTGATTCCATCGTGGCCGATCATGTACCACCCACAAGAGCGCTGGCTGGGACCTGAAACACGTGATTCCATCGTGGCCGATCATGTACCACCCACAAGAGCCCTGGCTGGGACTTGAAACACGTGATTCCATCGTGGCCGATCGTGTACCACCCACAAGAGCCCTGGCTGGGACTTGAAACACGCGATTCCATCGTGGCCGATCGTGTACCACCCACAAGAGCGCTGGCTGGGACTTGAAACACGCGATTCCATCGTGGCCGATCATGTACCACCCACAAGAGCCCTGGCTGGGACTTGAAACACGCGATTCCATCGTGGCCGATCATGTACCACCCACAAGAGCCCTGGCTGGGACTTGAAACACGCGATTCCATCGTGGCCGATCGTGTACCACCCACAAGAGCGCTGGCTGGGACCTGAAACACGTGATTCCATCGTGGCCGATCATGTACCACCCACAAGAGCGCTGGCTGGGACCTGAAACACGCGATTCCATCGTGGCCGATCATGTACCACCCACAAGAGCGCTGGCTGGGACCTGAAACACGCGATTCCATCGTGGCCGATCATGTACCACCCACAAGAGCCCTGGCTGGGACCTGAAACACGCGATTCCATCGTGGCCGATCATGTACCACCCACAAGAGCGCTGGCTGGGACCTGAAACACGTGATTCCATCGTGGCCGATCATGTACCACCCACAAGAGCCCTGGCTGGGACCTGAAACACGTGATTCCATCGTGGCCGATCATGTACCACCCACAAGAGCGCTGGCTGGGACCTGAAACACGTGATTCCATCGTGGCCGATCATGTACCACCCACAAGAGCCCTGGCTGGGACCTGAAACACGTGATTCCATCGTGGCCGATCATGTACCACCCACAAGAGCCCTGGCTGGGACTTGAAACACGCGATTCCATCGTGGCCGATCATGTACCACCCACAAGAGCCCTGGCTGGGACTTGAAACACGCGATTCCATCGTGGCCGATCATGTACCACCCACAAGAGCGCTGGCTGGGACTTGAAACACGCGATTCCATCGTGGCCGATCATGTACCACCCACAAGAGCGCTGGCTGGGACTTGAAACACGCGATTCCATCGTGGCCGATCATGTACCACCCACAAGAGCGCTGGCTGGGACTTGAAACACGCGATTCCATCGTGGCCGATCATGTACCACCCACAAGAGCCCTGGCTGGGACTTGAAACACGCGATTCCATCGTGGCCGATCATGTACCACCCACAAGAGCGCTGGCTGGGACTTGAAACACGTGATTCCATCATGGCCGATCAACCCCGAGACCTGTCACACCTCAGGCGAGCACTCTACAGCTGAGCTACACCCCCCCGCACCCACCCACCCTGGTGTTATAGCTAATGTTCTCATTAACTCATTGAATTCCGTAATGATTCGTCTGTTGTTGATCTGTGCCGACTCTCTCCTCACCCCCTCACTCCCCCACCCCCAGTGTTATAACTGCTGCTCTCTGTCACTCACCCCGTTCTGAATTCCGTAATGATTCGTCTGTCATTGATCTGTGCAGACTCTCTCCCCACCCCCCCTCCCCTCCCCATGTTATAACTGCTGCTCTGTGTCACTCACCTCGTTCTGAATTCCGTAATGATTCGTCTGTCATTAATCTGTCCCCTCCCCCTCACTCCCCCACCCCCGGTGTTATAACTGCTGCTCTGTGTCACTCACCCCGTTCTGAATTCCGTAATGATTCGTCTGTCGTTGATCTGTCCCGGTCACCCCATTGCTATCATTGTGATCATTAAATCGCATCATCCCGTCATCATGATTATTGGACAATAACTGTTGTTGTTGTTGCTGATGCTGCTGTAGTCCTTCTCGCCCCCCGCCATTCTGGACTCCCACCGTTGGGAGAGTCATATGACTGGGCACGCCCATCAGACCTCGTCCGATGGAGCGCGTGCGTGTGGGCGGCGCCTCCAAATCATCAAACTGCGGCATCTCAGCAGACTCGGCCTGTGTAGTAGCCCTGCTCGTGGGACTCGATGAAAATGTCGTAACAGACTGAGGCACCAGCTGACCATTCATTGTCAACTTGGGCGTCACATCAGACCGCGTGGCCAGCTCCTCGTCGAGGAATTCGTCAAGGTCGTCGCCGAACGACTCCTGCATCGTCAAGTGGTTATTGTTGTTCTTCTGTTGGTGGGATGCCGTGGTCAACACCGCTGCTGTGGTCGGTGCGTGTCTCCCCCGGCCGAGCTGCCCCATCTGTGTCATCACGGCGTACGGCGAACTTGGCTGGATGACCACCGGCTGAGGCTGGACGCTGCCCACAGATGGAGGATTACCTGACAATGGAAGGAAATGTTTTATTTAACGATGCACTCAACACATTTTATTTATGGTTATATGGCATCAGACATATGGTTAAGGATCACACAGATATTGAGAGAGGAAACCTGTTGCCGCCACTTCATGGACTCAGAGTTCGACAAATCCACTAGCCCGATGCCCGTGGCTAGTGATTTTTAAGTTCGGGCTAGTGAGAAACGCAAAAACCACTAGCCCCTGCGGGCTAGTGGTTTCCCCCCTCCTCTCGTCATCGCTCGATCTTTCTTTTTCTCTCGGCTGAAATTTCGTTTAATAAATTTGATTGTGACGTTTGTCATCGAATAATATCAACAACGCAATCAGTATATAATAATAATCCACTTGAGCTAGGTCTGCAAACTGCAGTAACATACTATCTCTACATCGTCACAGTTACAACATGCATTGTTTACCTTTCCCTTTCAAGTTTCTGGCACAGGAAATAAAGTCTAATGACATGCGTATTTTGATTGGTTAGACACGTCACGTGGTAGTTAATCTCGCACATAACTTGGAAATCACCAATCGCGACGACAGGTTAATCTCAATCAAGTAAACCCCAGCCATGCTTTGAATTTCAGTGTTTGTTTTATTTACCTATTGTTTTCTAATTTAACACTTCGCTAACATGTGGTTATCGGCAATCAGGAAGCCTATTACGTGTAGCGGTTTGGATAATACGTCACACCTGCCGATACAAGATAATACCTTTTTTGTTCATCAATTAACAACGGATTAGATGTCGCCGTTATATTCTTTTGAAATAGGTCTGACACGGGATAATGCCCTGTATTTGGCATCACCGTTCCTGGCAACATAAATAGTAGGCCCTAAATATATAACCAACTACCAAATACACTGAACCATCTATTACCGTGTGTCACACTGTCGTACCCTCATTTAAATTTAATTATTTTGATAGTGTGTTTAGATACCAACCAAGAGTTTGCTCAATTATTTTTCCCCGGGAGGGGGGGGGAAGGCAAAAACGAAAACGGGACAATGACGATGAATCACACTTGACAAAAGACAAAACATACGACACGACAAAAAACTGAAAGTTACAACATGATTTAAATGTATGTTTTATTTTACTGTTATACTCGTAAATGTGTAATGTTACAAAAATTATATAAAAATCCAGTTATAACTGATCAGGAATTTGGGCTAGTGCTTTATCTTGGTGGGCTAGTGGTTTTCACAAACCCACTACCCCTGTGGCTAGTGACTTTTCAAAATATTTGTCATACTCTGGAACTACTCTTTTCGATTAGCAGCAAGGGATCTTTCATATGCACCATCCCAGACAGGATAGCATATACCACGGCCATTGATATACCAGTCGTGGTGACCTGACAATGGATGAACGGATAAACGGGTAGAAATTTAAGAAATATTGTCATCGGCTTTGAGGACCAGTAACCTATAAGAAGGGACTAGTTAACCCACCCATTATTCGTTGAAGAAACCATATGACTGAAAAAGAGCCGTGGAAAAAATCAAATTACAGTTAGGTACAATAATACTTAGTATTTCGGGGAAGTACAGATAAATCAGTGCATATTCTACTCCCACAGGCAGGGCAGGACATTCCATAGTCTTGGATTTACAAATCACAGAACACCGACTGAGACAAGAAAAAAGCCCACCCTATGTGGATTCAGCCCTGAGAGCCAATCATCCATGGTGTGATCCACTCACCTCCACGCCCGCGCCCGATACCCGCCAGTGACAGCGAGTACATGAAGATGTTGGGTGGGAGAGCGGCGGGTTTCTCCTCCGGCGTTGCCTCCACGCTCAGCTTGTACGCCTCAGACGCCTTCTTCGGCAGCCTCAGCTTGCCTGCAGCATTGTTGATGTCATCAGCAGCTTGTTCTTGCGATGGTCTGACAACAACATGATGTAGCTTACTTACTTAACGACAACAACAACAAACACTACTTTATCGACAGGACAAACATGTATAGAGGATAATAAACGAGTACAGAGTTTATCATTCTATTTATTACCTCAGCCATTTTTGTTCTTTAAGAACCATCTATTTTCATTATGACTACGTTTATATAAAATGAGATGTGAACAGCTTTACACACTATTCTGAGTATTGATATGACTTTGTATTTTATTCATGATCACAGATAATTTTAAAAAAAAGAAGTTATATTTATTCTGTTCTAAAAATGTTTTTTTAATTTATTTACAGTCTTAGACTCTTACTGATTTTACTAAACGAGTGTAAGGATTACTGTAACACCTAAACGAGTGTGAAGGTAATACAAGAATCCTGACTAGAATTTCGTAACATCAGTACAACGCACACTCGAGAGTAATAGTTTCTTTATTATCCACATAATCCATAACATTATTTTTATGAATAACTAGGGCCAAGTCAAAACGTTTCAAACGTAACTAGGAGATGATGAAGTGACGTCATTTTGTTAAGCGTTTACACAGAGCTAAGACTGGGGAAGCCATATTATGTTATGACGTCGCTGCCCAAAATTACATCAGTCGTTGTGTACGTGCAGTGTTCAAGATTAACGGTATCCCGATATCCCAGGGATACCAGAATTTAATTTTGGATACCAGACTTCAATAACCCAGTATCCCACCGGGATACCATATAATGTTGTTTTTTGGGTTTTTTAATCCTACGTTTTTATTTTTCGCTGAAACAATGAAAGTCATCATTTACTGGTGAAGTTAAGTAACAGTGTTGTCCAAGTTTGTTACGATGTTATTTATGAATTTCATTGAAGTGGGATACTGAATTCTCAGGTGGGATACCAGATTTTGAAATATTAGTATCCAACTGGGATACTGCCCAAAATATTTAATCTTGAACACCGACGTGAAATCATGACACCCGTATGTCATACTGGTTATATTTCCCTGTATATCTTGAACTAAGTGGATAATAATTAGTTATATAACAATTATTGGTCATTTCTTGCTAATATGCAGTGAACAACATTTCAAAATCTTAGCTGACTGGAAGTCAGTACGTATATTTGTTATGTCAGTAGCTGACTGGAATTAAGTATGTATATTTGTTACGTCAGTAGCTGACTGGAAGTAAGTACGTATATTTGTTACGTCAGTAGCTGACTGGAAGTAAGTACGTATATTTGTTACGTCAGTAGCTGACTGGAAGTAAGTACGTATATTTGTTACGTTAGTAGCTGACTGGAAGTACATATGTATATTTGTTACGTCAGTAGCTGACTGGAAGTAAGTATATATTTGTTACGTCAGTTGCGGACTGGAAGTAAGTACGTATATTTGTTAAGTCAGTTGCTGACTGGAAGTAAATATATATTTGTTACATCAGTAGCTGACTAGAAGTACGTATATTTGTTATGTCAGTAGCTGACTGGAAGTACGTACGTATATTTGTTACGTCAGTAGCGGACAGGAAGTAAGTATGTATATTTGTTACGTCAGTAGCTGACTGGACGTATGTACGTATATTTGCTACATCAGTAGTGAACTGGAAGTAAGTATATATTTGTTACGTCAGTAGCTGACTGGAAGTACATACATATATTTGTTACGTCAGTTGCTGACTGGAAGTAAGTATATATTTGTTACGTCAGTAGCTGACTGGAAGCAAGTACGTATATTTGTTACGTCAGTTGCTGACTGGAAGTAAGTATATATTTGTTACGTCAGTAGCTGACTGGAAGTAAGTACGTATATTTGTTACGTCAGTAGCGGACAGGAAGTATGTATATTTGTTACGTCAGTAGCTGACTGGAAGTACGTACGTATGTATATTTGTTACATCAGTAGTGAACTGGAAGGAAGTATATATTTGTTACGTCAGTAGCTGACTGGAAGTACGTACGTATATTTGTTACGTCAGTAGCGGACAGGAAGTATGTATGTATATTTGTTACGTCAGTAGCTGACTGGAAGTACGTACGTATATTTGTTACGTCAGTAGCTGACTGGAAGTACGTACGTACGTATATTTGTTACATCAGTAGTGAACTGGAAGTAAGTATATATTTGTTACGTCAGTAGCTGACTGGAAGTACGTACGTATATTTGTTACGTCAGTAGCGGACAGGAAGTAAGTATGTATATTTGTTACGTCAGTAGCTGACTGGAAGTACGTACGTATATTTGTTACGTCAGTAGCTGACTGGAAGTACGTACGTATATTTGTTACGTCAGTAGCTGACTGGAAGTACGTACGTACGTATATTTGTTACATCAGTAGTGAACTGGAAGTAAGTATATATTTGTTACGTCAGTAGCTGACTGGAAGTACGTACGTACGTATATTTGTTACATCAGTAGTGAACTGGAAGTAAGTATATATTTGTTACATCAGTAGCTGACTAATCAGTTATGTGAATTATATCTGCACAAACGCAGAGTTATCTAACCCTAATACATTTGTAATTATAACAATGACGTTTCAAATGGCTTTTTTGAAAGATGTATAGTCACAATATGCAAACGTATCAGGGGTCGAATTTTACACTATTCCGCAAATAGTAAATTTCGAAACGGAATAGTCAAACAGTTTTTCCAATATTCCGTCATGAAAGTGAAAATAAAGCACGGAATACCGAAATTTGCCTGCAACTATTCCGCTTATGTTTTTTCTTCAGCTACATTTTTCTGCAGAACAAATCCTCGCGCTACTAAGACCTTTCTCATGCACTTACCGGTAATTCCAGCTAATACACAGTAATGCATAGACTGGTATATAAACAACTGTTCATTACGCAATGTTATACAGGGCAACGTAGCAGTCATGAAAACTAGTGGTACATTAATAACTGAAGGGATAGTACATTTTTAGACGGAATAGCATTTTTTGAAATTCACTATTCCTTTGGGATAGTGGTAAAAAAAATTAATTTCAACCCCTGTGTATGCGATCCATCTTGTGCTACTTTTTACATAATGTGCCCCTGCCTCCCATAACAATTTTACAAGTTTTTCATTCAAGTTGTTGGCATGTTATATTGTGCCCAGAGTATAGTCACAAGCGTTCCAATTTCCTCGATTCTGACGGATGACAGTAAGTGTGATATCTGTATAGTGTATAGAGTGAGAGAAGAATACATTCACAACAACTTACTGTTCAGGGTCTGGTGCCAGATTTCCGTGAAATGCTTTCTTCTGTGATGTACTGTACCTGAAAGTAATAAAAACAATAAAACACTGAGGATAAATAGAGGTTATTACCAGAGAGTTTTTCAGTAAAGTCAATATCATATATTAGGAATAAAAATTGTATTATGCGAGCCTCTGACGATACCGAAACACACAAGGGTGATAATCTCTTTCTCACATAACTTCAAGCGTTACACGTTTTTGAAAACTGTACATGCAACTTTAATTCCAGTCCGCCATTACTAGATACTCAAATGACGCGCAGTGTCTATTTAAATGGAATTGACATCAAACTCTAATGACATCGCTATGGATTTCCTTACATCAAAATAAAACTAGTGCACAACGTTTTGTGTTTTCTGAACGCTGGACAGCTTTCAGTGTAAAATTGCTATTAAAATGTTTTTATTTGAGGACTATGAATGCATACGTCAATTATGGAGTGTCACCCTTGTACTTTTGCTTAAATGTCAATAAATCTAGTGCCATATCTCGATTAAGTTACATCTAAGTTATCAAATTCTTAAAGTATGTGATCTGAAAAATATCACATACTTTGATTGCACTGAAAATGTAAGATATTATATGATAAAAGCTTTTATTTAAAAGTCTCCACTCTTTCACAGTGGTAATGAACACAATACTAACAAAACAGTGATGATGAAAAAAAATGAAAAAAGATTTTCCTGCTGAAACTAGTAAACTAAAACATACATGGTATTAGCAATATTCCTTCAAATGTATAAATAGGATTCACACAGAGCTGACAGTAATGTCAGTATATAAAGAAATGAGACAAGATCCCAGCACATTTCAAACAAAACCTATTAAGAGTTTTTAGTATACAGCACCATGGACTCGATTTTGTCATGGGAAAAAAACAATCAGCATTTGAGGGCAGCCTGTGAGCAAGACGCTAGACGCATTAACCACATTTTTAAGTAAACAAAAGTAGATAAACTTTCACTTCGCTTTTGTTGTTATATTTTTTACTTACTAATACAATTTTGAATGTGTTGCTATTTTAACAATACTTGACCTATGAGCCTACAATTTTCACTGAATGTGCCAAATATCCAGATAGTAATGGGCGTGAAGATCTAAGCCTACAGTCCCAATACTTTTTAGACAATTCCATATTCAGTAGGGTTATCATTTTGGGGGGTGGGCCACTTAGCTTTTGGCATCTCATTTTTTAAACTTACTATGTTGAATCTGTTGCTACTTTAACGTTTGACATACAGGGCTTTAATTTCCACTCAAAGTGGCAAATATCCATATTGTAATGGGTGTGAAATACCAACGTTACAGCCATCCTTATTCTATATTTAGTAGGGTTATCGGTTTTGGGGGCCACCCAATATGTAATATCTGACCACAATTTACAGAGTTATCTTACCCTGTCACATCCCGATACTGGATTCTCTCACGGAAACTCGGATGCACCCCAATCCTCGGTCGTGGATTTATATCTAGTAAAGAGAACAGCATAAATGTAAACTCAAAACAATAAACTGTCCTGAAAACACAAATGGGTCACTAGGACTAGGCACATTTTTAAGTGTAGCACGAATGACCAAATCATTACCTAAGTCCAATCTGCAAAACAAACATCTAACAACGACCCCGGTCAGTGTAGGTGAACTTCAAGCGAGTGCTTTACCACTGGTCTACGTCCCGCCTTGCTTGTTCTGAATATGCACACATTGAACTGATCTAATTACAGAATGAACATCTTTTGCAACTTTGTGAGACAAATTGAAAATATATTTTGTTCATTTTAAACACCGTCCACATGACTTTTTATTTAACCAATGAAAACAAAGCTCAGCACTTTTGAAGTACCCGTTAACCATGAAAAGTCACCAGAATAAAAACCACAGTGGTTAGGGTTACGTCCCTAGAGACCTCAGGGGTACAGCGAATAGAAAAATCAGTAACTTTTTGTGGGCGATTGTATGATGTATGTGTCGTGTTGGCAGTTTTCTTCTTGAAGTTTACCCACTTGTAGTGTGCACTATTTGGGTGGCAGATATAGAGACCATACTGGAGATTTTCAAAGTTATCTTAGCGCTACGATATCGTAAAACCACTGTAAGCTATGATGTCACTATGACGTACAATATGCTGTAGTGACATCATAGCTTACAATATCATAGCACTAAGATAACTTCGAAAATCTCTAGTATGGTCTCTATATCTGCCACTGAAATAGTGCATGCTACAAGTGGGAAAACTTCAAGAAGAAAACTATGCCAACACAAACACCACACATATCATCGTCACGGTGACACATACCTTCCTCCCAGTTCTCATTGATCTCTACGTTGTATGCGTTGTAGCCTGGCACGTCCGTACACCCTTTGAAGAACGTCCCCTCCTCATTCGCTACCTCTGTAACACACATCATCATCACACGTTTAATATAACACACGAGAAATACATTTTATATAACACAAAAACACAAACATTACATATAACACCCAAGAAGTACATGTTACGTAAGTTTGTAGATATTCTTAGGTAACAGTGATCTTTGATGCAGAGGAACAAAACAAAAACTTGTTTAAATCGTAATTTTTATTTTCAATAAATCACTGGCTACTGGATGTCAAACATTTGGTAATTTTGACATATAGTGTTACTCTTAGAGAGGAAACCCACTACATTTTTCCATTAGTAGAAAGGGATCTTTTATATGCACAGGATAGCACATACCACAGCCTTTGATATACCAATCATAGTGCACTGGCGGGAATGAAAAAGTTTTGACACTGAGAAAGAACACTCAAAGTTATTTGAAGATTATAAGACCCCATCATATGTGGTCATGTAGAACTGAAAAAGTACACATGTGGTGGTAGAAATTTTGATCGGGAACGAGGCTTGACAAATAATATTGTGCAGAGAAACCAAAAATGTTGGCCATCTGTGAGAAAACGGGTTAGAGATACAAGCACTTCCACTCGAAACGAGAACTGCCATGATGGCTTCTGACATAGAAAGAAAGAAATGTTTTATTTAATGACGCACTCAACACATTTTATTTACAGTTATATGGCGTCAGACATATAGTTAAGGACCAGACAGATATTGAGAGAGGAAACCAGCTGTCGCCACTTCATGGGCTACTCTTTTTGATTAGCAGCAAGGGATCTTTTATATGCACCATCCCACAGACAGGGTAGTACATACCACAATCTGACATAGCACCAACACACATTTATTGTACAATGGAATCAGAGAGATGCATGTATTTACTATCTACATACTTTGAAGAGGGTTCAAGATAACCAGAACAACACACGTGTCATAGCAATTTCACGTGACCTACAAATGACGTTATCATGGCTCACACTGGAATACATTCTGGTTTAGTCAGTTGTTAGATATGCAGAGTACGTCATTGAAAATGATTCAAATGTGGCTAGTTTAGTCATTTTGCCATAACATAACAATGTGACTACTCCAGTCTTAGCTCTGTAATCGCTTAGCAAAGTGATGTCATTTCATAATCTCCTTCTGCTTACATTTGAAACATTTTTACACATCCTTGTTAGCCTATTCATAGGAAATAATATTATGGACAATATGGATAATAAAGAAATTATTACACTCGCATGTGAGACATACTGACATTAGGAAACTCGAGTCAGGATTTGTGTATTAATACCCTCGTTCTTATAAAACAAGAATCCCGACACTCATTTCATAAACTCAGTACGACACACCGCCTCATGTAATAAATCTCTGTATGTCGAGTGTAATAAATCTCACGGTATGCGAGATCCTTCTCGAGCACGGCCTTGTCGGGACAGTTGGCCATGTGGTGACGCAGCTCGGGCTTGGGAACCTCGTGTCGCGCATTGAACGGACACACAGCCAGCTCCTTCGTGGAGTTCTACAATAAACACAAACAAGCATATTAACATATATACGTGAAATATTAACATGTAACAAAATCTTTAACAAAACACTTTGTCTACATACTACATGTAGACATATATATATATATATATATGCTACCAGTAAACATGTCTGTACACCACCTATCTACAATGATCTATATGCTACCAGTAAACATGTCTGTACACCACCTATCTACAATGATCTATATGCTACCAGTAAACATGTCTGTACACCACCTATCTACAATGATCTATATGCTACCAGTAAACATGTCTGTACACCACCTATCTACAATGATCTATATGCTACCAGTAAACATGTCTGTACACCACCTATCTACAATGATCTATATGCTACCTGTCAACACTTGTCTGTACACCACCTATCTACAATGATCTATATGCTACCAGTAAACATGTCTGTACACCACCTATCTACAATGATCTATATGCTACCAGTAAACATGTCTGTACACCACCTATCTACAATGATCTATATGCTACCTGTCAACACTTGTCTGTACACTACCTATCTACAATGATCTATATGCTACCAGTAAACATGTCTGTACACCACCTATCTACAATGATCTATATGCTACCTGTCAACACTTGTCTGTACACTACCTATCTACAATGATCTATATGCTACCAGTAAACATGTCTGTACACCACCTATCTACAATGATCTATATGCTACCTGTCAACACTTGTCTGTACACTACCTATCTACAATGATCTATATGCTACCAGTAAACATATCTGTACACTACCTATCTACAATGATCTATATGCTACCAGTAAACATGTCTGTACACCACCTATCTACAATGATCTATATGCTACCAGTAAACATGTATGTACACCACCTATCTACAATGATCTATATGCTACCAGTAAACATGTCTGTACACCACCTATCTACAATGATCTATATGCTACCAGTAAACATGTCTGTACACCACCTATCTACAATGATCTATATGCTACCAGTAAACATGTATGTACACCACCTATCTACAATGATCTATATGCTACCTGTCAACACTTGTCTGTACACTACCTATCTACAATGATCTATATGCTACCAGTAAACATGTCTGTACACCACCTATCTACAATGATCTATATGCTACCTGTCAACACTTGTCTGTACACCACCTATCTACAATGATCTATATGCTACCAGTAAACACACTACCTGTGTACAATTATCTATATGTTAACAGTAAACACTTGTCTATACATTCTACCCACCTACACTAATCTATACGCTACCTGTCAGCACTTGTCTATAGTCTACATGTCAACACTTGTCTATACGCAACATGTCAACACTTGTCTATACGCAACCTGTCAACACTTGTCTATACGCAACCTGTCAACACTTGTCTATACGCAACCTGTCAACACTTGTCTATACACAACCTGTCGACACCTGTCTATACGCAACATGTCAACACTTGTCTATACGCTACCTGTAGATACTTGTCTATAGGCAACCTGTCAACACTTGTCTACAATAGATCTGCTACCTGCAACACTTGTCTATAATAGATCTGCTACCTGTCAACACTCGTCTATTATAGATACCATACTTGTCAACATGCTACCTGTCAACACTTGTCTATACACTACCTGTCAACATTCGTCTATAATAGATACCCTACTTGTCAACACTTGGCTATATACTACCTGTCAACACTTGTCTATAAAAGATATGCTACCTGTCAACACTTGTCTATAATAGATACGCTACCTGTCAACACTTGTCTATAATAGATATGCTACCTGTCAACACTTGCCTATATGCTACCTGTCAACACTTGCCTATACGCTACCTATCAACACTCGTCTATAATAGATACCCTACTTGTCAACACTTGTCCATATGCTACCTATCAACACTTGTCTATAATAGATACCCTACTTGTCAACACTTGTCTATATACTACCTGTCAACACTTGTCTATAAAAGATATGCTACCTGTCAACACTTGTCTATAAAAGATATGCTACCTGTCAACACTTGTCTATAAAAGATATGCTACCTGTCAACACTTGTCTATAAAAGATATGCTACCTGTCAACACTTGTCTATAATAGATACGCTACCTGTCAACACTTGTCTACCTGTCAACACTTGCCTATAATAGATACGCTACATGTCAACACTTGTCTATATGCTATATGTCAACACTTGTCTATAAAAGATATGCTACCTGTCAACACTTGTCTATAATGGATACGCTACCTGTCAACACTTGTCTATAATGGATACGCTACCTGTCAACACTTGTCTATAAAAGATACGCTACCTGTCGACACTTCATCAGGTGATACGGCATGCGTTTGGCGCGTATCATGTGAGACGTGTCGTACGGACACTCGATCAACTCCTCTGGGTCATTACTAGTGCTGAACATGTTGGAGATCTGTAACAAACAACACACAGTATTAACTATCAATCAACTCCTCTGGGTCGTTACTAGTGCTGAACATGTTGGAGATCTGTAACAAACAACACACAGGCATCGAAATAAGTCGAGAACGGTCGTTCAGGTTACCGGGAGGTTACCACATGTAAGAAAAGTCGAGAACGGTGTTTCGTTCTCGACAAAAATTTCAACGTAACGGTAGTTTCGTTTCTGAACGTATACCAGGCTATGCATTCCGGACTTCCGCATTTCATTTTCTCGTAAGGAATTGCATCGATGTTTGCGCGCACTTGTGCAATTGCAAGCAATTATAGGCATTCCGCGTTTAAGCAGCCTCCACTAGATGGATTTACTTCCGCGTTTCGTTTTCTCGTACGAAATTGCACCAATGTTCGTGCACACTTGTGCAATTGCAAGCAATTATAGTCATTCCGCGTTTAAGCAGTGCTCACTAGATAAATTTACTTCCGGAGTTCGTTTCTCGTACCAATGTTCGCACGCACCGATACAATTTTAGAACGTCCGCGTTTTAGCCTTAAAAGTAGTAGTAGGAACAGAAAACCAATTCTAACTTTCATGTAGTTGTGGTAACCTATAGGTTACCAGGCTATATTTTGTGGTAACCTGTAAATGGGTTACCAAACACAATGCTTATTTCGATGCCTGAACAAACAGTATTAACTATCAATCAACTCCTCTGGGTCGTTACTAGTGCTGAACATGTTGGAGATCTGTAACAAACAACACACAGTAGTAACTATCAATAAGGGGTCGGGATGTAGCCCAGTGGTAAAGCCCTCTTGATGCGCGGTAAGCCTGGGATCGATCCCCATCGGTGGGCTCATTGGGCTATTTCTTGTTCCAGCCAGTGCACCACGACTGGTATATCAAAGGCCGTGGTATGTGCTATCCTGTCTGTGGGATGGTGCATATAAAAGATCCCTTGCTGCTAATCGAAAAGAGTAAATAAAACATTTGTTTACTTCCTTCCTTATCAATCAGCTGTAGAAACAAAACCTGTCATTATGACAATGTTCAAATACGTCTGGCAAGGAACAATATAGTTCAAAATGTTGTGCAACCAAAAACCGGTCAGTTAACTTGATTTTTTACCTAGGTCAACCAAGAATTACACATTTTTTTAATCTAATAAATTACCACAAACCAAGATTCAAAATCAACATCTGAAGTTTGCAAGTTTTAATAGTGCATATTCATATTAATATGTATTTAGATGGGCTGTTTTGTGGATTTGTTTTAATCAGTTAACTCGAAAATGATCGATGTAAAGGTATTTGATGTCAAACATACGTTACATAGGATTGTTGTGGTATTAGAGCTGAAATCTTTTCCAACTTTTTGGTTGTCAGGAATTGCCAAAAAAATACATAGCTTGGTCTCTGACTGTAATGAGAGCATATTTATGTCGTCTAGCTCTCTTACAGTCAGAGTACTCGGGCTAATCCACTGCGTGGTCGAGTGGATACAGTGCTCGGCTAGTCCCGGTGGTCTGGAGTTCGAATCCAGGCCTAGCACTACATCGTTTGTAGTGGGGGTTTTTATTAATGCAATACCCAGTTCATATGGCTAATTTGCTAAATTATGAAAAAAGAACCGTGGAATTTCCGCCTAAAAATAAACCTTACGTCTTAGATCAACGTCATACAGTGACATGATCAGATATCATACTAAAAATAGACGACGGCGACGGGTTAAACACTTTACTCAGTATCTTTATGTCAGTACATTACCAACAGTAACCAAGTGATAGGGAGTCACTAATATTAGAAACAGGATTTAAATAGGGCCTACTTACTGAAGTAAACTTGCTTAGAACGACTGAAAACGTCAACTCGTGTAAATGTCGATCGACCTCAGTTAGACACTGCCACACTCACTCAGTCGCTATCCAGTCACAGTATGGTGGTACTTTGCGCCCTCTCGCGGCGGTTCAAGGGAAGATAATTATTCAGTTGTTAAATATATACTGATTTGAAAAAGAAACGCAACATCTTTTTGGGAGTGGGTGTGTTGTATTTTGTGTGTGTGTGTGTGTGTGTGTTTGTTTGTTCGTGCTCGCGCGTTTTTGTTATTGTTTTTTCTTATATTATATATATATTTTTATATATATATATTTGGGTGTTTGTTGTTTTTGGGGGGAGGGAGGGAGCGGAGGGGTGGTTTTCTTTTTTGTTTTCTTTTGGCGGGGGTTATTTTTGTTTGATTTGTTGGGGGGGGGAGGGTGTTGTTTGGTTGGTTGGGTTTTTTGTTTTTTTGGGGGGGGGGGTTGTTGTTGGGTTTTTTTGTTGCTGTTGTTTTTTGTCAATAATTTTTTAGTTCTTAATACTATGGAATTTACCAGAAGTTATTTATTTGTGAGCCGACTGTTTTATAAATTGCACACAAAAATTGTTTGTTTGGTTTTGATTGGGGTTTTTTGTTGTTGTTGTTGTTTGGGGTGTTTGTTTTGTGAGGGTCCCCCCCCCCCAAAAAAAAAACCCACCCAAAAAATCCCCCCCCCCCCCCCCAAAAAAAAAAAAACCCACAAAAAAAACACTTTCTTTTCTTCTTATGTCAAATCAAACTGAAATTAGTTACAAAACATACTGTTCATGGACTATAGTTGGAGATCCGTTTTGATAATTAAAAAAAAATATATCAATAAATAATAATGTCGTCATTGTCAAAACTTCACGTCCAGACGAGAGTTACCATTTTATTTACATCTCGAGCAGTGTCTTCACAAATTTTGCATTTATCCTGGCGTCATATGTTTTCGATACGATAAGCAAAAAATTAAAATGTAATAAAAACAATACTTCGTACATACAATACTACTTTACCTTTCTCAAGTCACATTAGTTTATTGTAAAAAACAGTGATAATTTCCCATGAACACCAAATTTTCCTCCAAAAACACTAGCTGCTAAGTTGTACAGGTGTTTCCGCTATATTTTAACAAACGTCATATGTTTTCGATAGTTTCATTGGCTGTCTATTTTTGTCCTTTTTATGGCAGTGAAGGATCTATACTCCGTGCAATAATTTACATCAAAATCTTCTTTTGAAAATAAAATCATATAATGTTTGTAACTTGTGAAAAAAAATATTGAATAATCTTCAGACCAATAGACAGTGTTCATTTAAAACATATTTACATTATGTTTTCGTCATAGGTTAATGTCTACTCCTCTTGTTATACGTATCAACGACACCTAAAATCAGACTGTCACCTTAAGTACTCTGACAGAGATACAGAACTATATATTTTCAAAAAATCTAATTCCACCAAACCACCTTTATTTGTAGTAAATGTAAATGCACATGTAAACATGTCCCCACCAGAAATTACCGAAAAGATCTTTGCTGTGAATAACATAAGAGGTAACCCAACCAGCCTTCCATAAATTTTATTGTTCAGTGTAATGATCACGTGGTATATCTTCGAACTTTGGCAAGTCAGATGTCAGTATTGCAGACGATAACTTTGCAGGGATTTGTGATACCTGGATTTCGCCATGTGAGGCATTTCATTAGTACCAAAATATTGCATTACGAAAAACTGATAACATGCACACTATTTATGGTATTATAATTAAAACATAAAGTTGGCAGCTTGACTTGAAAAAAAGTTTGTTTGTTTTATTTAACGACGCCACTAGAGCACATTGATTTTTAATCTTATCATCGGCTATTGGACGTCAAACATATGGTCATTCTGACACTGTTTTTAGAGGAAACCCGCTGTCGCCACATAGGCTACTCTTCTTTACGACAGGCAGCAAGGGATCTTTTATTTGCGCTTCCCACAGGCAGGATAGCACAAACCATGGCCTTTGTTGAACCAGTTATGGATCACTGGTCGGTGCAAGTGGTTTACACCTACCCATTGAGCCTTGCGGAGCACTCACTCAGGGTTTGGAGTCGGTATCTGGATTAAAAATCCCATGCCTCAACTGGGATCCGAACCCAGTACCTACCAGCCTGTAGACCAGCTTGACTTGAAGCATTTTTAATATTGTGAGGTAAAAGAGACTTCGTTGTTTATGTTTAGGCTGATAGTGACGTAATATCTCGCATAATCTCGCGATACATGCAGTTACAAACAAAGTATCGAAAACATATGTCGATCGAAATTGTATGACGGTACGATATATAAAGTAAAACAACATTGTTATTTCCAAAACATTATATCATTATCTGTTTACGCCAGGCCAAACTGGAAATATTGACCAAAAAACCCACAAACCCCCCCCCCCCTCCCCCAACAACAACAAATAAACATTGAAAACAAAACTACAAAAACTACAAAAAAACCACCCGACATTTTTGCTGATAATATATAAACTATTTGCACTGACCGCTCGCCTCATAACTTTAAGTAAATATAAAATAGACATGTATATTAAATTTTATACTCATCTGTTTTATAATTATTACCTTGCTGAAAAATCTAATAAATTGCACGTTATAATAATTATGTTGAAAAGAGGGGATAATATGTCCACTTCCTTTTTAAGTAGTTATGACGTCACATTGATCACTGATGACGTCAGATGATATCTATTTTTAGAACTTCAAAACAGTATTGGAGTGGGAGAGCAGTGGAATAAAAAGAAAGCGGTATTAAGGCCTAATTACATTAAAGAGCGGTAACGGAAAAGCGCGCGTTAAAAAAAAAAAATAGAACTAGTGCTTTTTCAATGGATCTAATTACACTGAACGCGGAACGGGCCAGCGGTACAGCGTTAAACCGCTTCCGATAGAAATCAAGCGATTTTTCTAAAATGCCGCGCGGCAAAATTATGATTTCAGCCAATCGGAGCGAGTGCTGTGTATAGGCCTAGTGCTCCGAAAAATCCAGTGTTTATCGGAGGAATACCACAAATATGTTTATGTTAGTGGTGATAGTGCAGGGCCGTACCCTCCGGGGGGGGGGGGGGGGCAGCTGCACCCATTCCCTAGACAAAACCGTCCCTGCAGTACAGGCATATATGTACATACACACGCATTATTTCTCCAAGGGAAGGTTTTTTTTGAACGACTTAATATGGTGCATTATTTTGTTTATCAATATGTTTATATAGGCCTACGTAGGTTACCTTAAAGGGACATTCCCGAGTTTGCTGCAATATTTAAGATGTTATCGACTAACAGAGACATGTTAACGACTGTAATTACATACATTTTTCTGCATACAATATTAGTGGCTGTATATTAAACGTGTTTCTGATCGTTCTAATATTTGTACTAGGTTAAATTTCATTTTATTTCCTAAATGTGTTGTTGGTTTTTTTTCGTACATACGAAATTATTTGAAGACAAAATCCAGTTTGGGCTTCTTACAAATATTAAGACGACCAGAAGAATACTGAATATACAGACACTGATATTCTAAACAAGAAAATATATTTAATATGTAAGTTTAATCGTTGAAATATTGTATTAGTCTGAAACATCTTACAATGCAGCAAACTCAGGAATGTTCCTTTAAAGCCTTTGAGTATCGCTTATTGGTTTTCTCCAATGTGTGGTCTTTTTGTGATGTCGTTCTTCACTAGCCCTAAAACCTGTGCAAACTAACCACGGGATATTCGGAAGTATCCGAAGAAGCGATATTCACGTGAACTCAGTTCACGTACTATTTTATGGAATTCACCTAGTTTGTTCCTGTTTTGCAAGATCTTGTGAACCCAAATTTTTCTTGGTTTTCTCCAACCACGTCTCTGTCTTCGCGTCAACAGTAGCAGAAGTAACATCTTCCCATCTTTATATTTTCTAGCCTTCGCCATGGTGATTTACGCGCTAAAATTATCAAGTTGCTATTTTTTTTAAATTATAAAAACAACTCAAAACACCCATGGTTTTCCGCGCTGTATGTAATTTTAAAAAACGCGCGGTTTATCGCTTTCCGGTTGCCGATCTCCGTTACCGCTCTCCAGTGTAATTAGGCCTTTATAGAAAAAAAGGTTTAAATAATAGCACATGCATGACTATATGGCTTTTAGCGAATTAACCCCCTCCCCCTTTTTAAAAGGGACCGTTCAACAATAACGTAATTCCAAAGACAAAATAAAAAAATAAAAAATCACTATAATATATTGGCATAAATTACGTTTCACTAATGGCGGAAGGAGAGGCGAGGGATGGGTAACAAAAGTGTCACCGTATGTAATTTCGGTGGTCTTGTCACAGATCGTTATGTGGGTGGTGGGTGTACAAAATCGCCAGATTTTGCTATGTAATTGTTGAACGGGCCCTTGCGTACACTTCCATTCCTCTTCCATTCCACTGTTCAATCGATCCCCGTCGGTGGGCCCATCGGGCTATTTCTCGTACCAGCCAGTGCCGCACGACTGGTGTAACAAGGCTGTGGTACGTACTGTCCTGTCTGTGGGATGGTGCATATAAAATATCTCTTGCTGCTAATCGAAAAGAGTAGCCCATGAAGTGGCTACAGCGGTTTCCTCTCTCAATATGTGTGGTCCTTAACCATATGTCTGACGCCATATAACCGTAAATGAAATGTGTTGAGTGCGTCATTAAATAAAACATTTCCTTCCTTTCTTCCCTCAAGTTGACTTCAGGGGTACACACAGAAAGAGGTGTGTTTACGCTGACAAGCAACACAAATCAAAGACTGGGCCCAGATTTTCGAAGCAATCATAACGCTACAAAATCGTAAAGGCATCGCATCTATGACGTCACTATAGCCAGTGCTGTAGTGACGTCATGTCTTACGATGCATGTACGATTTCGTAGCGCTAAGATAGCTTCGAAAATATGGGCCCAGGGCCCATATTTTCGAAGCAATCATAGCCTACTAAATTGTAAAACCATCGTAAGTTATGACGTCACTATGGCGTGTGCTGTAGTGACGTCACAACCTACGATGGTTTTACGATTTCGAAGCGCTAAGATGGCTTCGAAAATATGGGCCATGGAGTTTAAGAGAATCATTACTCACCGGTGACATGTTTGTTATTTTTCAGTGTTAGTGAATGCTGACAAAGGGACAACACCGGGCATCTCCACCTGGGTGGGGAGGCAGGGTTTCTGCCAGAGGGTAAAACAGGTATGGCATCATACCCAAATTGTTTGGCAGATTTAATTTTTTTAAGTTAACCTCTTGACAAAATTAATTACTCTTAACCATAACCCTAAATTTAACCCATTTCTTTCTTGGGGAGGTCCCCCCATACCCCTGTTGACTGTGGTTGCATTCAATTTCATAGTGCCATACCCAAAAACTTATTTTCTGGCAAAAACATCGTATTGAGTGCGTCTTTAAATAACATTTCCTTCATTCCTTCCACTGTTCAATTGTTGTGCGTTTAACATGTCCCGAAGTATAATTTATTATAACGCAGACAGCTGATGCAGTTGTGTACATTACAAAATTGATGAAAGATCCTGACACGAAACGAACCTCGGGTGACTCCGCTACCCATGGGAAAGGTCAATATTATGTTGTGATGACCTGTTTACCTCGCTCGACAACTTTGAAATGTGATATGACAAAAATAATAAAGTAGGCCTTCATTGTTGCCGAGATAACCGTTTTCAATCTCTGAAATAAATCATTATAAATTATCATTGGTTTTGTTTGTTTGTTTGTTTGGGGGCGGGGGGGGGGGGGGTTGTTGTTGTTTTGTTGGGGTTGGGGGTCCTTTGTAATTTGTCATAGGACAGGACTAGGTTTTAACGTGTACATTTAGAGCTGTTGTAGCACACGCCTATCATGGGTGCGCATTTTAGATGAAGGAAATTTGGCGCATTTTTTAACGGTCGGTATAAAGAGTAAAATAAGGATAGGACCAAGGTCAAGGTCAAAGGGTTTTACGTGCACGTTCAGAGCAAGCTGTTGTAGCGCACGCCTGTCGTGGGCACAGTTGCCGGCCTTGGCCGGCCTCTCTGTCCAAGACATGGATAGGACCATTCATCTACAGTAATATATAACTAGGATCCATCGGTAGGAGGAGCTTATGATTGACATGTAACCGTGGCTGTGATATGACGTAGTTGATAGGTGGATAGGTGAGCGTAGTTCATGACGTCACGAGATGGGCATTGCAAAGACTGACAGATGGGCGTGGCCCAAAACAGGTCAAGAATCTGATGGATAATCGTTTGTTTGTTTTGCTTAGCGACACCATTAGAGCACATTGATTTATTAGTAATCGGATAATTGGATGTCAAACGTTTGGCAATTCTGACACAGTTATCATAGGAAATCCGCTATATTTTCTTAATGCAGTAAGGGATCTTTTATATACACTTTCTCACAGACAGGAAAGCACATACCACGATCTTTGACCAGTTGTGGTGCACTGGTTGGAACGTGAAACATCACAATAAGTTGAATGGATCCACCGAGGTGGTTCGATTAGAGACTGCGACGCAAGCAGCTCGACTGACTACCAGTAGTTATTAACCAGAGATGTGACAGGACGTAGCCCAGTGGGAAAGCGCTCGCTTGATGCGCGGTCGGTCTAAGATCGATCCCCGTCGGTGGGCCTGTTGGGCTATTTCTCGTTTCAGGCAGTGCACCACGACTGGTATATCAAAGGCCGTGGTATGTGCTATCCTGTCTGTGGGATGGTGCATATAAAAGATCACTTGCTACTAATGGAAAAATGTGGCGCGTTTCCTCTCTATGACTATCAAAATAACCATATGTTTTGCATTGAATAGCCGATAACTAATAAATCAATGTGCTCTAGTGGTGTCATTAATCAAAACAAACTTTAACTTTTTAACCAGTGGAGCTGATTTTAATCCGATTGAGTCAGCCCAGTACAACCAGAGGCCTAATTCGCTAAACTCTCGCAACTTTGCGATCTCGCAGTGCAATGCTAAAAGACTTGAAAAGAGGATGCTTTGCTGTCTAGCAGAGCCTGAGATACCTTTGTGAATTAGGCCCCTCAGCTCGGGACCGGTATCTCATGTTATTATAGGGAGTTGTCACAACGCACAGGTACTGCGCGCAGTGTTGCTGATATGACCCATGGAGTCGGGACTGGCATCTAATGGCATGGAGCTGACGAGAGAAAAGAAAACAAGAAAAGCGGTTCCGAACAAAAGCAGTGTTGATTCCGAGCGATTTAAGTATGTTGGTTCAAAGCGAAAAAAGCCGGTAGTAATTTAGGAAATGCAGTCATCGGCGGGGAGTCAAATCTACACCGGTACCCGTTTTCGTAACCAGATTGGCGCCTGGAACTAAGGAGTACTTGATTACGTAAGGTCCATGCTGGGGATTGATGTCTGGCGAGAACAACTCTGGCTACTGATTTTCGAAGCTGTCTTAGCGCTACGATATCGTAAAACCGTCGTAAGTTATATGATGTCACAATGACGCATGAAATAGCCTATGATGGTTTTACGATATTGTAGCGCCAAGATAGCTTCGAAACTCTGGGCCCAGAACACGATTTGACACCTATTCGTCTTTTAAAATCCTTGTTGACTCCAAAAACATCGACAAACTAACGGGAAGGGAGGAAAATGAGAATTGCCATGATGGCTTCTGACATAGAAAGAAAGAAAGAAATGTTTTATTTAACGACGCACTCAACACATTTTATTTACGGTTATATGGCGTCAGACATATGGTTAAGGACCACACAGATATTGAGAGCGGAAACCCGCTGTCGCCACTTCATGGGCTACTCTTTTCGATTAGCAGCAAGGGATCTTTTATATGCAACATCCCACAGACAGGATAGTACATACCACGGCCCTTGATACACCAGTTGTGGAGCACTGGCTGGATCGAGAAATAACCCAATGGGTTCCACCGATGGGGATCGATCCTAGACCGACCGCGCGTCAAGCGAACGCTTTACCACTGGGCTACGTCCCGCCCGCGACAAACTGAACGAGTCCTAACGTGTGGCCAGAAGACGTTTCAGTTGGAAAGTTTTATGCGATACGACACAAGCAAATATGATGAAAGAAGAAATTGTAATGTGCTGTTTGTAGGCCTTTGTGTACGGAGCCAGAAACACTGTAGTTGGTCAATGTGCTTTCGATATATTTGCTTGGTAATATACAATAACATGAAACACGATAAAGAAGTAGTACCACCGTCAACTGATCCCCAAAATATGCAAATGAGCTAGGTCACGTGACTTGAGCGTGACGTGTTCTGATTGGCTGACCTCTAGGGGGCATGGCCTCTCCTGGTGGGCTGACCTCCAAGCGTGGGGTGTGACGTCACGGGGTCGCTGACCTAACTAGGTTTAATGACTTTGGCAGCTGTGGGATGGGCGTGGGAACCTAACCTCTGTGTCACGACACACCGGATGTTGGTCAGATTTATGAGCTTGGCAGCTGTCGGAGGTTCTTTGATGTACAGGAAACATATGATGCGGAAGTCGTTAATGACTATCAGATGGCCAGATAGCGTGGGTTTAATGGGTTTGGTAGCTGTCGGGGGTCTATACAGGAAACAGATGGTGCGGGAGTCGTTAATGACTATCAGCTGGCAAGATAGCGTGGGTTTAATGGGTTTGGTAGCTGTTGGGGGTCCTTTGATGTACAGGAAACAGATGGTGCGGGAGTCGTTAATGACTATCAGATGGCCAGATAGCGTGGGTTTAATGGGTTTGGTAGCTGTTGGGGGTCCTTTGATGTACAGGAAACAGATGGTGCGGGAGTCGTTAATGACGATCAGATGGCAAGATAGCGTTGGTTTAATAGGTTTGCTGTGCACATCCGGGGAGGGAAAGGTTTAAAACGTGCCCAAATATGGCGATGGCCATGAGTCATCCCAGAACGTGTTCAGACACGTCTTGACGTCAAGATAGCGTGAGGACGCTATGGATGGTGTGGGGTGTGATATTACAAGAAATACCCGAGACATTGCTGTATTTAAATAAATAAACCCACATTATTATCGGCCTCATTGGTGTAGTGGTTAAGACTGGTAGTTACTGGGTTCGTATCCGGGTATCAACTGGTCACTACCCAGACGTTTCACTAACCATTACCCCCCACTGTCCCGGACAGGTAGACCCATAAATAGTTAAGTACGTGCGCGCGTGCGTGTGTGTGTCCAGGATAGCGTGCTTAAACCTTAATGGATTATTGGATATTATGATTAGTGTTAGACCGGAGAATCTCTCTCACGCCTCCACTATCCCAACTGTCCTAAATAGCTGCGTGTGTCCAGGATAGCGTGCTTAAACCTTAGTGGATTATTGGATTAGTTCTAGACTGCAGAATCTCAACAACTAAGTACTATCCCCACTGTCCTAGACAGCGCTAGATAACTGGTGTGTGTGTGTGTGTGTGTGTGTGTGTGTGTGTGTGTGTGTGTGTCTTCAGGATAGCGTGATTGAATCTTAATTGGATAGAAGTAAGGAAAATAAATATAAACACAACAGTGTTCCATGGTTTGAAACTTTATTTCACAAAGAAAACATTAGCCACTTGCCGCAGAGGCCATCATATGTGTACCTAGGTCTTAAAATACAGAATACTATATCGTCTGCTAAAAATACGTTAATGAAAAACGTGTGTCGTTTTCAAGTGAAAGATAATGGTGTTGCTCTCTTGTGAAATGCGCTGCCTGACGGAAATATAATACCCTGAGTCGAAACAGTTGAAGAAGCAGACGATATGTTTCAAAGAAATGTTAGGATGTGTTGCTTGTCGATCAATCTAATTAAAATTAGCTCCTGTGGATCTAACAGCACCCCGTTGGAGCTCATGTCCAGTTAACGTTTCATTCGACGACCAATCAAAACCTTACTTGCAAAATCATGCCAGTGATTTGAAAAGAATTTGAAAACATTCGGGATTATGCCGAGGGTCTACGAAATGATTCGGGTGAATTACGAAGTATGCCGGAAACTAATTTCAATATAAAATTTTATATAAAATTCGTTTCAGGACGAAAAAGAACCCCGTGATAGTATAACCATAAAATCATTTTATACTAGTATACAATCCAGAGCTTATTACTGCACTTTCCCCCGTTTTATAGTCTCGTCCGATATTTTTAGAATTTGTATGCTCCCGAATAACACTATAAAAAGCGAAGTGTAATTGGTCGATATTTGTTATTTATAGATGAAATGTCACCTGGACATGGAAGTCCACACAATGCTGTTAGATCTACTGGTAGACCAGTAGAGCTAATTTTACTCAGATTGCTTGTCGATAGGATTGTTGAACAGTGTCAAGTATTAACAGTTTCTTCTCTGCGTCGGGAGTGGGGGTATTACTACTGTCGGGTTTTTGCTGTGATACAAGTTCTGTATGATAGCAATCGCCGAGAGGTTTCTGTGGTGACCTCCTTCCGTGAACAGGTCAAGTGATGCGAGGGACTTTTCCAACTGTCGACATCTTATTCAGGTCGTCCAACACGATGTCTGGGAACCAAATTACGATAATGTAATTGCTAAAATGTTCACTTTCCAAAAATGTGTATAATTTAAATATACTATAATTTTGTAATAATTACAATATCAACCATTAAACAGCAGTTACAGGATTCTAACTGCGATCCATATATCCTTTAAACTGGATATTTCTGTCAGTAATATGGGCATATTTAAAAACTGGTCAACACCAGACCCAAAAATTCAAATTAACAGCTCAAACTGCTCAATAATTTCGTACATGTTTTTTAAAGAAATATATATATTTAAGCTACTATAAACATTAGGAATACCAGAAACACATGGTTTATCCACATTAATATTCTAAGGAAGAAAATGTAACATGTATAAATGTCTGTAAAGTCAGGAATGTCCCTTTAAGAGTTATATATAGAGAGCGGAACGTAGCCCAGTGGTAAAGCGCTAGCTTGATGCGCGATCGGTATAGGATCGATCCCCGTTGGTGGGCCCATTGGGCTATTTCTCGTTCCAGCTAGTGCACCACGACTGGTATATCAAAGGCCGTGGTATGTTTTATCCTGGCTGTGGGATGGCGCATATAAAAGATCCCTTGCAACTAATGGGAAAATGTAGCGGGTTTCATTTCTATGACTGAGTCAAATGATCATATGTTTGACATCAAATAGCTGATGATTAACAAATCAATGTGCTCTAGTTGTGTCGTTAAATAAAACAAACCAATGAAGTATAATGACGAAGAAAGCACTTTAAAATATGTTTCAAGGTGTGGTATAACATATTCATTACAATGACACTGATGAAATGAAATATGTATCACGGTGTGGTATAACATGTTCATTACAATCACACTGATGAAATAAAATATGTATCAAGGTGTGGTATAACATGTTCATTACAATCACACTGATGAAATAAAATATGTATCACGGTGTGGTATAACATGTTCATTACAATCACACTGATGAAATAAAATATGTATCAAGGTGTGGTATAACATGTTCATTACAATGATACTGATGAAATAAAATATGTATCACGGTGTGGTATAACATGTTCATTACAATGATACTGATGAAATAAAATATGTATCAAGGTGTGGTATAACATGTTCATTACAATGATACTGATGAAATAAAATATGTATCACGGTGTGGTATAACATGTTCATTACAATAATACTGATGAAATAAAATATGTATCAAGGTGTGGTATAACATGTTCATTACAATGATACTGATGAAATGTATGACTTTTTTTCCATTCGACACAATCTCGTTCCAGCCAGTGCACCCCGACTGGTATATCAAAGGCCATGGTATGTCATGGGCGTACATAGGATTTTGAAAAGGGGGGTTCCAAAATAGATTGCAGAGATATTGGGCATTGTCACGGGGATCCTATAATACCCGTAACTGAATAAAACACGATTATCCAAATATCTCTCCTAACTGTATATCTATTAGATCTCTCTGTATCGGGCAGTTTAATACCCGAGTGGCTCGGCTCTAGGTTTAATCAGAGATAAGATCTTATATAAATATATATTTATGTAGCACGTTTAGTTCACTAGAAAACACAACAAAACACAATACACTTTGGAATCTGTATTAACACTACGCTGACAAATGTACTTGCCGCAGTAGTTAATTAACAACAACAATATAATAACAACCCAGAACTAATCACTTAATTAGTTAATCACTAGGTGTCTAGTTTACATTATATTCTAATCACTTCACGGTGATACAATCCACACGCGTGTGATAATTGAGAAACGCTGCCAGGGGAACTTAATTAATAAAGGAATTACAACTCTATTCCTAACTGGTTAATTTTTAATTAACCCTTAACTACTCATTCAGTCCTGGTATTAATACTGGTACATATCACCATAAAGACAATAACCTACAGTTTACCTAGGTCCCCTAGGATGACCGGCTAAGCTTTATCTTACCAAATACTCGTATAAATATATTAGAACAGTGAAGCCTACAATGTACTTCGTCAGATTACCGGAGGCACTGTCTAAAGAATATTGGTATAATACAGTATTAAAATATTTAAAGTCACATCAATCACATCAAGGTTATACAACAGAGCAGAAAAATATATTTACCAGTCCTGTCGGACTACGTTCCCCGGGAGCCTTCCAATGTTTCTCCCCGATATATCTAAAATCCTAGCTATTTATTCAAAAATCTCAGAGACAGCGAATATCGCCTGGGGGCACAACGCGGTACCTCACCTATCATGTGATATTTCCACAACTCCCAGAGACGGTATATTTTCTTAGATGGCCAGACTTACTGTCGCCTAGTTCGCCAGAATCCACGGTCGTAAAACCGCACTACCGGAGTTATTACGTAACTACTGGCCACATGGCCTACACACCTGGTATGGGTGTGTATTAGGGGGTACGGTCGCGCGGAGGTATTACGTAACCAAGTTGCACACGGCCCTCTAAAACAATTAACATCGCCACAGGCGAAAAGATAACAGCATGTTCCGTCACAGGCATATATTTCTATGTTGAGTTTTGAAAAGGGGGGTTCCAAAATAGATTGCAGAGATATTGGGCATATATTTCTATGTTGAGTAAATATAATAATGTCAGATATCAAAGTCAGATATATTAAATTATAAAAAAAGCGATTTCGGGGGGTGTGTGTGTCAGTCGAACCCATCGAAAACCCCCCCCCCCCCCCCCCCCATGTACGCCCATGTATGTGCTATGCCATCTTCATAAATCAAGGCTAATATTCGTTCCTCGTATTCAGCCTTGATACATGTCGTCAAGAAATCGTGCCACAAAATGCTTAAATTTCACTGGATGCGATGAGATCTGATTGCAACGAATCGCAACGCTCCTTATAGATTCCCTTGTTATTGTAAACAAAAATGGCAACGTCAGCGTCCGTGGAAACGTGTCGTGTCTGTCACGATATGTTAAAAAAAAGGTTTCGGCGGTTAATTTTTGATATTGCTTTCAAAATTGTCACATTTTACCGATGTTGTGATTGGTCAGCGATGTCATCGTGTAAGGGACATAATCGGTGTTACAAATTTTCTTCCAATAGAGGGCGCTAGTAGTGGATATCAGTAATCTTGACTACATGTATCAAGGCTGAATACGAGGAACGAATATTAGCCTTGATTTATGAAGATGGTGCTATGCAGACTGTGGGATGGTGCATATAAAATATCCCTTGCTATTAATGAACAAATGTAGCGGGTTTCCTCTGTAAGACTATATATCAAAATTACAAATTTTTTAGAGTGCTCTAGTGGTGTCGTTAAACCAAAAAAAAACTACGTTTAAAAAATTCTCTTAAGTTGGCATCTTTGATTTCTATCAATGTTCGACACTAAAAGAATTTGAACTTCACTAAGTCAAAATGGGTTAATTAAGGAATTTGTTATGCATGGTATTAACGCAGCTCCTCCTGCCTCCTAACCCACTAGGCTATTTCTCGTTCCAGCCAGTGCTCCACAACTGGTGTTACAAAGGCCGTGGTATGTACTATTCTGTCTGTGTAATGGTGCATTTAAAGATCCCTTGCTGCTAATTGAAAAAGAGTAGCCCATGAAGTGGCGACAGCGGGTTTCCTCTCTCAATATCTGTGTGGTCCTTAACCATATGTCTGATGCCATATAACCGTGAATAAAATGTGTTGAGTGCGTCGTTAAATAAAACATTTCCTTCCTGCCTCCTACAAAACTATATTACTTTATTTCCTAATGTGAATGACTTAAAAGGAATACAGGGGAAAAGTTTCAAATTTCACCCGACACCAAAAACTAGTATTTTGAAATATGTCCATATCTTCTTTTAAGAACCGGCGTCGGCGGTGTCGTGATTAAGCCATCGGACATAAGGCTGGTAGGTACTGGGTTCGCAGCCCGATACCGGCGTCGGCGGTGTCGTGGTTAAGCCATCGGACATAAGGCTGGTAGGTACTGGGTTCGCAGCCCGATACCGGCGTCGGCGGTGTCGTGGTTAAGCCATCGTACATAAGGCTGGTAGGTACTGGGTTCGCAGAGCGGTACCGACCTCGGCGGTGTCGTGGTTAAGCCATCGGACATAAGGCTGGTAGGTACTGGGTTCGCAGACCGGTACCGACCTCGGCGGTGTCGTGGTTAAGCCATCGTACATAAGGCTGGTAGGTACTGGGTTCGCAGAGCGGTACCGACCTCGGCGATGTCGTGGTGAAGCCATCGGACATAAGGCTGGTAGGTACTGGGTTCGCAGCCCGATACCGGTGTCGGCGGTGTCGTGGTTAAGCCATCAGACATAAGGCTGGTAAGTACTGGGTTCGCAGACCGGTACCGACCTCGGCGGTGTCGTGGTTAAGCCATCGGACGTACTGGGTTCGCAGACCGGTACCGGCCTCGGCGGTGTCGTGGTTAAGCCATCGGACATAAGGCTGGTAGGTACTGGGTTCGCAGCCCGATACCGGCGTCGGCGGTGTCGTGGTTAAGCCATCGGACATAAGGCTGGTAGGTACTGGGTTCGCAGACCGGTACCGACCTCGGCGGTGTCGTGGTTAAGCCATCGGACGTACTGGGTTCGCAGACCGGTACCGGCCTCGGCGGTGTCGTGGTTAAGCCATCGGACATAAGGCTGGTAGGTACTGGGTTCGCAGCCCGATACCGGCGTCGGCGGTGTCGTGGTTAAGCCATCGGACATAAGGCTGGTAGGTACTGGGTTCGCAGACCGGTACCGACCTCGGCGGTGTCGTGGTTAAGCCATCGGACATAAGGCTGGTAGGTACTGGGTTCGCAGACCGGTACCGACCTCGGCGGTGTCGTGGTTAAGCCATCGGACATAAGGCTGGTAGGTACTGGGTGAACGGTACCGGCCTCGGCGGTGTCGTGGTTAAGCCATCCGACATAAGGCTGGTAGGTACTGGGTTCGCAGACCGGTACCGACCTCGGCGGTGTCGTGGTTAAGCCATCGGACATAAGGCTGGTAGGTACTGGGTTCGCAGACCGGTACCGACCTCGGCGGTGTCGTGGTTAAGCCATCGGACATAAGGCTGGTAGGTAATGGGTTCGCAGCTCAGTACCGGCTCACACTGAGAGCGAGTTTTAACGACTCATTGGGTAGATGTAAGAAAACTACCCCCCCCCCCCCCCCCCCCTCTCTCTCTCTCTCTCTCTCTCTCTCTCTAACCATTAACCACTAACTCAGTGTCCTGGACAGACAGTTCAAATAGCTGAGGTGTGTGCCCAGGACAGCGTGCTTGAATCTTAATTGGATATAAGCACGAAGATAAGTTGAAATGAAATGAATTAATCATTTGAGGATTTGGGTTATTTAAAATGATCCTAGTAATTGTGACTACATTTAATATGACCAACCTGCAGAGTGCCAGGTGAAAGCTGTCGCTACGTGAAGTTATGTCCAAATTGTGACTGGTGTAGTGAAAACCGTGTAACTCTATGTTGTCGATATATAACAATAATATATACATCCCGACTGTTAATTAAACCGATAGCCGTCCTGTATGGTACGAACTGTCACTCACTGTGACAGGACAATGGGGGATCACGTCATTTCATTTCAATATATGTTCGTGCTTATATCCAATTAAGGTTCAAGCACGCTGTCCTGGGCACACACCTCAGGGCTGTCGTTTTCTCGCCTTGACATATACCTCCTATGGTCAAGGTTTACCGACCTTGGTATACCCATATATTATTATTATTAACTTGATAATGGCAGTAATTAACCGTATACTGGCTTACTTCCAGTTTACATCTTTTTTTATAACTTGTAGGAATTTGATTTTTGGAAGTTAGACTCACTGGTGTGAGAATTGCGAACCCACATTAGAGCTACCCCTTGGTTCTATTTTAGGACTCTGCTTTTACTTCTGGTTCAAAATTATTTAATTTTAGGAGTCCTAATTAAAATATTTATTATTAGAGAACCGTCAAAATTGCGTCTAATTTTCCTCAATTTGTTTGGCTCGCCGCACATAAATTATTTATTTGGCATTTAAGTTAAATTTCTAGATTATGTTTTTTTTTTTTTTTTTTTTTTTTTTTTTTTTAACCTAAAATTGTTTTTATTGCAATTTGCAGAAGCCTTTTCCCCCTTCCCCTTCTTGTTTTGGGTACAATGCCTGGCCTAAGTCGGACATTGTGTCCACAACAAGCGTGCTTGAACATTCATTTGATATAAGCACGTTAATTTCCGACATTTGACTTGACAGTTTTTTGTGGGCATACATACATACAGGACAGTGAGTTAGTTGTTAGTGGTTAGTGAGAGATCATGAGGGTGTAGTGGTCTTACACCTACCTACTCACTGAGTCGTTAAAACTCACTCTGGGTGAGAGCCAGTACCGGGCTGCGAACCCTGTACCTACCAGCCTTATGTCCCATGTCTTAACCACGACACCACCGAGGCCGCTGGATCACGTCAATAACCGCCGTGTGGTATGAACTGTAACTGACGTTACATCAGCGACTACGACTGAATTATAGTCTGCTGGACTCTACCAAAATGTTTTACGGCAGTGAGGATTCCTGTCAGTATTATATATATATATATATATATATATATATATATATATAACCATATTCTCTATAAAAACAAAAGTAGGGGAACCTGAAATATTAATGTTAATATCAACCATTAGACCGAGCATACGTTTTGACCACAGACATCCTAGTAAAGGACGTTCAGGTCCGTTTATCAACACACCAATCACATTCCATAGTTTGCACGTGCATCACGCAGTTGCCCCGTACTCGGTCGTGGGGTGTCATTCTCGATTTTGACAATTTCCAGGAAGGTCGATTAATAACTGTGGAACATCATTTCTGTCAATCGTTTTCATTCTGTAGATCATACAGTTGTTATTGTTTTGTTTTTAGTCATTTTTATTGTTTGAATTTGCGATTTACTAATAAAAAAAACGTCAAAACTACAAAAGTCGGAAAGTGGCCCTCTTTTTAAACCCGATGTGGCGACATTCTTTGTTGACTAAAGCCGACCACTGATCCAATCTAATTAAAATTAGCTCCACAATTACATGTGGATCTAACACCAGCCAGTTGGAGCTCATGTCCACCAATCAAAACCTTACTTGCAGAATCCTGCCAGTGATTTAAAAATAATTTGAAAACATTCCGAATTATCCCGAGGGTATACGACATGTTTCGTGTGAATTACGAATGCCTTAAAACATGTTTTATTTTATAAAATAAATAATTTGTAATGTAAAACTGAAGACTGATTTAGTTTTTTTTTTTTATAAATAAATAAATAATTTTAAATGTAAAATTGAGAACTGATAACCCACCCCGTACGTATTGGTATGGTTCGCTGTACTGCGGCCACTAAAATAGACTCGCCCGATATTTTTAGAATTTGTATGCTCCCAAATAACGTTATAAAAGGCGAAGTGTGATTGGTCAATATTTAAATTATTTACAGACGAAATGTTACCTGGACATTGGGGACTACGGTGTTGTTAGTTTTAAATCACTGGCAGGATTCTGCAAGTAAAGTTTTGATTGGTGGACATGAGCTCTAACTGGCTGATGTTAGATCCACATGTAATTGTGGAGCTAATTTTAATTAGATTGCCACTGATCAATAATGTATCTAATAATATTATATGTACGTGTAAAGGACGCCAAAAACTATTTAAAGGGAAACAACTTTTGTATTGCTCTAACTTGCTCTTACTTGAAAAGAGTTCCTTCCCTACGATACGACTAATTAACGAGCTACTCTCGATTCACTAATGTCAAAACCTATATTAGCTTCGAAACTTTCTGTTTGGCCGACCGTTCAAAATTGCGCCCAAATTAAGCACCTTTTCTCTTTGGCATAATTTCTGCTCCATTCAAAATTCCATAGCACCATTACACCCCTCTCCTGAAAAGAGTTCCTTCCCCCCCCCCCCCCCTTCGCCTGTTACCGACCACGGCCGGGCTGCTGGTGCTCACTTGCACCTGCCAGTACAGGCGGTCCCTCTCTCCCCCCCCCCCCCCCCTCACACACACCTTTCCTGTCCTGGACGGAGGAGCCAGCCGAGGCCGGCTCTTGTGCCCAGGACAGGCGCAGCTTGTTTTGAATGTGCACGTAAAACCCTATGACCTGACCTGACAATACGACAGACATATATATACTACTCAAAAGAATTTAAGGGTCAGACGATATTTTCGACATTATTTTCTGAATGTCAATTATATTAGCTAGACCATAATGTCACGCATGGTATTGTTCCATTTTGACGAAAGTGGGTCTAAACAACCCATAAATGAATTAAAATCCACTGTCATTGACACTGTCGACTAGTTCTAATGGCGAAAACATGCTTACATTTGCACGTAAATTAGGGCGAAAGCGAAAGGTCCGCTAAGTGCCCATAACTTGCTTTTTCACAAAGCGCTTCATTTGCACGCTTTGCACGTGTATTCCATGTTCCCAATGCTGAATTTCCGTATAATTGGAGCTTGCGTTCGTGTACGGTGCACACTCCAAATTCGACAATGGTACGACTTCAACTGACTATCGATTCAGGATGGCAATACGCAAAGAAATGTTGCTCTGAGACTTGGTGTCAGTCAGAGTGTCGTTGGCCGACTGTGGCAACGGTACCAAGCAACGTATTCTGTTCGAAATCGTCCACGTTCGGGAAGACCCCGAAGCACTACAAATAGAGAGGACCGCTACATCACCAATATGGCTCTACGTGAATGCACAACCACTGCACGCCGATTACGTGACAATCTGCGGACTGCGACTGGAACTCGAGTGTCTGATCAAACCATACGCAATCGGCTGAGAGCCAATAATCTACGCTGCCGTCGCCAGTCTGTTCGACCACCACTCCTACCACGTCACAGAACGGCCAGACATCACTGGTGCACGCTTCATCTGCGGTGGCAACGTGTTCAGTGGGGTCGAGTGATGTTCACTGATGAGTCCAGGTTTAGTCTCCAGTTCAACGACGGTCGTGTTCGTGTCTACAGACGTCCTGGGGAGCGCTTCGCTGACGTTAACGTTAGACAACGTCACCGGTTCGGTGGTGGCAGCGTCATGGTGTGGGGCGGCATCTCTATCCACCACAGGACCCCCCTCTATGTGGTGGATGGCAATCTGAATGGAATCCGCTATCTGAATGAGATTATCCGGCCGTTGGTTCTCCCAGGCCTTCAGCAGATTGGCGGCGGGGCAGTTCTGCAGGATGACAATGCCAGACCCCACCGCGCCAGGGTGGTAACGGACTTTCTCAGACAACAAGGTATCGCCAGGATGGATTGGCCAGCATATTCGCCTGACTTGGCCCCAATAGAGCCAACCTGGGACGAATTAGGCAGGAGAGTTCGGGATAACCATGCCCCTCCGGCCAACCTTCATGATCTGGGTCAACTTCTTATGGCAGAGTGGCAGGCCATTCCCCAAGAGTTCTTCAGACGTCTGATCAACAGCATGAGGCAACGATGTGTCGAGTGTATTCGCGCCAGGGGTGGATTCACACACTATTAAACGAATGTTCTAATGTGTAAAATCCATGTTTGACAACCTTCAACTTTGACAGCATGTCATGTGACTTTCTTGTATACAGTGACGTTTATTTGTGTTTTTTTGTAAATATGGAACAATAAAAAAAAAAATTGGTGTAGTTTACATCATCAATCTAATACACTCTGAAACTTATTTGGTTATAAATTTTTGAACCTTAAATTCTTTTGAGTAGTATATATAATAACGATACTGATCAAACCATATATGGGATCAAACCAACACTAACAGCAAAGCGAGACTGCAACCAAACCCGTCATCCACAGTGTGAGGACGTTGACCTTGTTAGTGACAGTCAGCCAAACCCGTCATCCAGTGTGAGGACGTTGACCTTGTTAGTGACAGTCAGCCAAATCCGTTATCCACAGTGTGAGGACGTTGACCGTGTTAGTGGCAGTCAACCAAACCCCTCATCTACAGTGTGAGGACGTTGACCTTGTTAGTGACAGTCAGCCAAACCCGTCATCCACGGTGTGAGGACGTTGACCTTGTTAGTGACAGTCAGCCAAACCCGTCATCCACGGTGTGAGGACGTCGACCGTGTTAGTGACAGTCAGCCAAACCCGTCATCCACGGTGTGAGGACGTCGACCGTGTTAGTGACAGTCAGCCAAACCCGTCATCCACAGTGTGAGGACGTTGACCGTGTTAGTGACAGTCAGCCAAACCCGTCATCCACAGTGTGAGGACGTTGACCTTGTTAGTGACAGTCAGCCAAACCCGTCATCCACAGTGTGAGGACGTTGACCGTGTTAGTGACAGTCAACCAAACCCGTCATCCACAGTGTGAGGACGTTGACCGTGTTAGTGACAGTCAGCCAAACCGGGTTTGATTGACTGTCACTAACACGGTCAACCAAACCCGTCATCCAAAGTGTAAGGACGTTGACCGTGTTAGTGACAGTCAACCAAACCCCTCATCCACAGTGTGAGGACGTTGATCGTGTCAGTGGCAGTCAACCAAACCCGTCACCCACAGTGTGTGGACGTTGACCGTGTTAGTGGCAGTCAACCAAATCCGTCATCCACAGTGTGAGGACGTTGACCGTGTTAGTGGTTGACCGTGTCAGTGACTGTCAACCAAACCCGTCATCCACAGTGTGTGGACGTTGACCGTGTTAGTGACAGTCAACCAAACCCGTCATCCACAGTGTGAGGACGTTGATCGTGTCAGTGGCAGTCAACCAAACCCGTCACCCACAGTGTGAGGACGTTGACCGTGTTAGTGGCAGTCAACCAAACCCGTCATCCACAGTGTGAGGACGTTGACCGTGTTAGTGACAGTCAACCAAACCCGTCATCCACAGTGTGTGGACGTTGACCGTGTTAGTGACAGTCAACCAAACCCGTCATCCACAGTGTGAGGACGTTGATCGTGTCAGTGGCAGTCAACCAAACCCGTCACCCACAGTGTGAGGACGTTGACCGTGTTAGTGGTTGACCGTGTCAGTGACTGTCAACCAAACCCGTCATCCACAGTGTGTGGACGTTGACCGTGTTAGTGACAGTCAACCAAACCCGACATCCACGGTCTGTGGACGTTGACCGTGTTAGTGGCAGTCAACCAAATCCGTCATCCAAAGTGTGAGGACGTTGACCGTGTTAGTGACAGTCAACCAAATCCGTTATCCACAGTGTGAGGACGTTTACCGTGTTAGTGGCAGTCAACCAAACCCCTCATCTACAGTGTGAGGACGTTGACCGTGTTAGTGACAGTCAACCAAACCCGTCATCCACAGTGTGAGGACGTTGACCATGTTAGTGACAGTCAACCAAACCCGACATCCACGGTCTGTGGACGTTGACCGTGTTAGTGGCAGTCAACCAAACCCGTCATCCACTGTGTGAGGACGTTGACCGTGTTAGTGGCAGTCAACCAAACCCCTCATCCACAGTGTGAGGACGTTGACCTTGTTAGTGACAGTCAACCAAACCCGTCATCCACAGTGTGAGGACGTTGACCGTGTTAGTGACAGTCAACCAAACCCGACATCCACGGTCTGTGGACGTTGACCGTGTTAGTGAGTCAACCAAACCCGTCATCCACAGCGTGAGGACGTTGACCGTGTTAGTGACAGTCAACCAAACCCGTCATCCACAGTCTGAGGACGTTGACCGTGTTAGTGGCAGTCAACCAAACCCCTCATCCACAGTGTGAGGATGTCGACCGTGTTAGTGGCAGTCGATCGCACAGTACTGACATTTAGTCCAGATGACATATTCAGGCGAATGTACAGGTGTTTAGCAGTGGGGGATGGAGGTGGGGGGAAGGGTACCCTATGGCGAGCGAAGTTCACAGGGGATCGAGACACGTATTAAACAATATATAGATATATTTATATGCTTGAGGGGGGGGGGGGTGTTTCAGAACGCCGAAACCCACCCATTTACACGTACCTGATCCTTGTATTGTATACAGATATTACGAATATACGAAATCAAGGTGTGCAGTTTGAATTATTTGTTTACTTGTCATTCGGGCGAGTCATGTCAGCACTTTGACTTGCCCGTGCAATATTTGAATGGCGCAAATTGGTTTTGTGTGGGTGTTTGTTTTTGTTTTTGTTGAAAGTATTGTACTTGGCAAATAAGAGATCAGTTTCAATGGGCATACGCAACTCGGTTCTAAAGTATATCAATGTTTATAAAGAGGAAGTTGTTAAGCAAATAGCCAGCTTTTTATTACTATTTTTACCCTTCGAATGAGCACTAAATTGGCTGTTATGTAGCAAGGTTTCCCTCGTGAGCGTCACGACCATTACATTTAGGACTTTCTGAGATAATACGCTGTGACGAATGCGCGAAATTTCAGTCGCCAGCCGGGCGATTCGCGATAAGATTTTGACTTGCCCGATGTTGTTTTCACTTGTCTGGGGCGACTGGGCGACTGTAAAGTGCACACCCTGCGAAATAGTTAATTAAATTTGGTCTATAATATCAAGTGCTCCCTTTTTCTTTCTCTCGGTATAATTCCTCATACACTGTCAAATTATAACAACAGGGTTGTGCGCAGACGGAAATACGGGGGGGGGGGGGGAGGGGGGGGAGGGGGTGTTTGGGGGGCTGGGGAGTAGAAACAGAAACAGGACACAGTAATAACAAGTCTTCTCCTAGCTAAATAAAACGGACTCAGTTTCCTTTTTTTGGGGTGTAACAACAACAGCCCTCCCCCCCCCCCCCCCACACACAATTCTACTCGCATAGGGCACTTACAGTATTAAAAAATACACTTGCATGTATTATGTATATGGTAATCTTCCAATAAAAAATCAAACTGACCACAATATTACGTTCCCCAATAAACACTAATAAAGTTTCTTTTGTTTAACGACACCACTAGAGCACATTAATTAATCATCGACTATTGGATGTCAAACATTTTGTAACTCTTACACGGAGTCTTAGAGAGGAAACCCACAACATTTTTCCATTAGTAGCAAGGGATCTTTTATATGCACTTTCCCGTAGATAGAAAAACACATACCACGTCCTTTGACCAGTTGTAGTGCATTGATTGGAACGAGAAAAAACACAATCAACTGCATGGATCCTTCGAGGTGGTTCGTTCCTGCGACGCTAGCATCTCAGGCGAACACTCAACCAACTGGATTTTGCAATAACACACATTTTATAAATAATAGTCAATGAAATGATTAGGTTGTCATTTGTGCGAGTATAATATTTATATTTCACAAGAAAAAGAAAAAGAGTATTTATTTTTAGTCTGCCTCTTCAACGCCGTATTTCTCGTTCCAGCCAGTGCACCACGACTGGTATATCAAAAGATGTGGTGTGCACTGTGTGCTAACCTCTTTGGAATGGTGTATATAAAATATTATATCCCTTGCTACTAATGGAAAAATGTAGCGAGTTTTCTCTCTAACACTATATGTCCAAATTATCAATAGCCGATGATTAATAAATCAATGTGCTCTAGTGGTGTCGTTGAACAAAAAAAGAAACCCTTAAACTTTTCCTGATATTGTGGATAAGGGCAGCGTTGAAATAAAAAGTAAGAAATGTTTTATTTAACGACGCACTCAACACATTTTATTTACGGTTATATGGCGTCAGACATATGGTTAAGGACCACACAGATTTTGAGAGGAAACCCGCTGTCGCCACTTCATGAGCTACTCTTTCCAATTAGCAGCAAGGGATCTTTTATTTGCGCTTCCCACAGGCATGATAGCACAAACCATGGCCTTTGTTGAACCAGTTATGGATCACTGGTCGGTGCAAGTGGTTTACACCTACCCATTGAGCCTTGCGGGATGGAATCAAAATTATTGTTGACATTTCCTCGTCTATCCAAGATGCTTACACTCCACTAAAATGTGGTGAACCGCCAGAATACACCGATAAAGTTCACACTGACGACGAGGATCCTTCTTTAATATACAATAATGTGTCAATAATGTATGATCGATGCGAGCACGATACAAGATCATTTCATCTCTCCTGCACTGCCTATAGGAGGACTGCCACTCTGCCAGGACTTGATAGAATGAAGCTTATTCGTAATAGCACCGTTCCAATCATCTTACCAACTTGAAAAGATATATTAGAGGACATCATGGCTACTGACATGAAGCAAATCCAAAGCAGATTTGACAGCTGTGTCTGCCTTTTCATTACCCCTGATGCCAGTATGACTGGGCATCCAACAAAATATTTATTGGCAATGGAATGAATGAATGTTTAACGACACCCCAGCACGAAAAATACATCGGCTATTGGGTGTCAAACTATGGTAATGCAAACAAATAAAGTGATGATCAACATCAATAAAAATTCAAGATTTAAACAAAAACAGTGTAAAGAACCGTGTAAAACACAAATATCACAGATAGATACTGACTTTTACTCAAATTTATTTGTGCTGTATTGGCCATTCTCAAAGAGAATGTTACACCCTGCACCACGGTGAGGTTTCAGCACGTGCAGGGGTTATTGGCAATGGATAACAAGACACACTTTCAAATCTACATCCCAATTAGGGAATGTCCCAGCTTCATATTTTCTATAGCTTGGAGACACGAACATATTTAGATGCTATGGAATCCTTAATTTTTTTCCAAGGCTTTAATCATTGCTCAGTTTCAGCAGAAAACAAAAGATGCCGAATAAGGAAATCTCATGAAATTGATTATATATAATGGAAAAACTGTAGCACAAACCACTGAATTCTCATTCCGTAGCATTCGCTTGATGCGAGGTCGGTCTGGGATCAATCCCTGTTGGTGGGCCCATTGAGTTATTTCTCGCTCCAGCCAGTGCACCACGACTGGTATATCAAAGGCCGTGGTATGTGTTATCCTGTCTGTGGGATGGTGCATATAAAAGACCCCTTGCTGCTAATCGAAAAGAGTAGCCCATGAAATGGCGACATCGGGTTTCCTCGCCCAATATCTGTGGGGTCCTTAACCATATGTCCGACGCCATATAACTATAAATAAAATGTGTTGAGTGCGTCGTTAAATAAAACATTCCCTTCCTTCCTCCACAACTGGAATAAGATTTTTATCCAGAAACAGCTGTGAATCTAAGTGGAGACCTCTTTTCTGGCAGATATGCATTAAGAATCAAAAGCCTTTGTCAGTCTTCTCTTTTTGAAACTTATTCAAATAAAAAATAAAAATAAAACTTCTTTCGTTGTAAGATGTCGACGTTGTGGCATATTTTAAAACTTAATGACTTAAACAAAATTTTAAAACGAACAACATGGCAATTAAGTATCTTTGCGAAACAACATGTAACGAATCCTTTAGTCTAATGCACATTTCGGTAGTTTTCGTAAATGCTTGAAAAAACCTACAGACGTTTGTGTGTATCATAGGTCAGAGTTTATTAAAACAATGTTTAAAACTACATTCCCTGGAATATTTTTATTATTTAAGCATATAGAACAGAAAATCCAATTACGTTTGGTGCATATATGACGCCGCACTCCACATTGGTTTCACTACGCTGGCTTATCCAGGTCAAAAACAAAGCCATGATTTGAAAGTGGAACACTTTTGACGGGCTCGTACCGATCTCGGTTTTCATTGGCTTATCACAAGAATAGAATTCCCCAACAAGAGATCACGTGAGATTTCGCAATTTTTTTAAAGCCGCACACCCTAGTTCCATCCAGCGAAAATAAATTATAATTTGGTTAATCTACAAACCTGTAACACACTTAGATCACGTTTTTATCAAATGTAGTGAAAAGCAGGTTTTATATCGATAAATACCATGGGAATCCCCATGTCCCAATTGCTTGAAATAATTTTGAAAGTTAGTATTCTGATGTCACCGGTAGATGTCGCTCGAAGCACAACAATGCCTACGTCACGACAAATTTCACAGAGTGCGCACAGACTTGGGGTGCGTTCTTTTCACCTCTCCTGGACATGTTCCAACTGTTCTGTCCTGGTTGTATCCCCTCTCCAGACTTAGCAAAATTATTGGTTTTAAGGGTTTGTAACGTTTTGTATTGAGACACTTACTTGTCTGAACTTTATTGTTACTGAAAATGTTCACGAACTGTGAAGAAAAATCTCACAAATGAACAACAACAAATCGGATGTTGACTGCGCGAACCGTGCACGAGAAAACAAACCGAACCAAAATGATAACGGTCACGTGATATACCAACGTCTGTGACATTGAAATGGAAATATCCCCTCTAAAAATAGATTGGACCTCGCTTGCTTAACGGTTTTTTCTCGACAACACGTTTTGTGAAAAAATGTAAAAATGCATTTCGTGGTTTTACAAACATCAGGATTACCAAAAAGCACTTCAGGTGAATGGAAATGTGTATTCTAAATAATAAAATGTAAGTAAAGTGCAATTTTATTTGTGAAAATTTTATTTGTGAAAAATGGGGTTTAATAGCGAAAAACAACGCCGTAATGGTTAACAAATAAACGTAACTAGGGTGTGTCCCTTTAACAAATTTAACTGTCTTGATTGAGGGGTCGTCTCATATCTCCAAAACAGATTTATATCCATAGAGGTATGGTACAACGCCTTTCCAGGGGTCGGTGAGTGGGGGATTTGACTTGAAATTTTGACAGTGGCCAGCTGTTGGCATACACGTTACATGTAAGGGGGTGTTACTAATTACGTAACGCTCTAGGGGTAGAGGAAGAGGGTACTGTGTTCGATTTACGTAACATTTTTCAAGACTATATGTTATTTTTATTCATTACTTAGACCTAAAAAGGTGTTTTTTGGAAATGCGCTGTCAGTCTAGGATCGATCCCCATCGGCGAGTATACAAAAAGACCATGTGATGTGATATCCTGTCTGTGGGATGGTACATATAAACAATCCCCTGCTAAAAAAAAAAAATGTAGCGGGTTTCCAAGGCGCGTGTGTAGGGATTTAAGCGGGGTTGGGGTTATAGACTGTGTTAAGCGAAGTTTATATGGGGCCATGCTCCCCCAAAAAATACATTTCAATTTTTTTTAAGCTTGGGCAAGTAAGGGTTTCGACCTCCAATACCCTTCCCCTGTACATGCACCCGATTCCTCTCTAAGATTATATGTCAAAATTACCAACAGCAGATGGAAGGAAGGATAGGATATGTTTTATTTAACGACGCACTCAACACATTTTATTTACCGTTGTATGGGGTCGGATGATTATTAAATCAATATGCTTTATCTTTGATGTCGTTAAACACCCCCCCTCCCCCCAAATTTACCCTTTCCAAACGAAATAATATTTATTTGAATTTGTCAATTTTAACACGTAAAATTAAGAAGTGAAAACGTTCATTGTCTACTTTAGTATATTTTATTTTTAAAATATATACATGATTAATGTGTTACTAGTATACAAACTAAAATGTGAAAGTTCTACTAACACTTTATAAAATATCAATTCTGAAATAGGAAGGTACGACTGTCGATAATACGTTGTCAAGATCAAACCGGTTTTAACTACAGCGCAAGATTTCTCTTTTAATTTTTTGAGACGAACCCTACAATTTGAAATCGGCTAACGCACGTGTTAACTGAAACTGACAACAGGCTGTCGTTTGTGCTTTGCCGAGTTATGGCGGCACAGGCGACGAATCAAGCGTATACGTTTGACGATATCCGTTCATAGCGAACACACACGACTTTTTAAAAAGTGCATTTGAGCTGTTATAATATGGTAACCAGATAATGTAACTTTAAGTCATCTGCAGTGACGGATCTAAGGACCCCCACCCCCCACCCCCAAGAACACCCACTACATTTTGCGACAGTTATATGTTTATTTTAATGTTATTTTATTTATTTTTTTGTTACACTAGAGAATCCGAGGAATCCCTTCGGGAACGGATGTGGCCTTCGACCACTTGTCATTGCCCCCACCCTCCACAAATGTATTTTCTGGATCCGCCACTAATCTGTGATCAAAACTTGCTAAAATAATATGGCACTAACAAATATTGCCATCAAGAATACAATTACTGGCCCTTCAGGCCCGTAGGAACGATATCTGGAGGGGGAATGACCAAAGGCTCTAGTGGGTGGGGTGGGGTGGGGCAAACCACATTTTAATCTTGATTTTTAGAGTAGTACAAAAATGTACATATTGTTGTCCTCAGTGGGAAAGGGGGTGAGGGGACAGGTCACTAGGCTCTCCACGAGTACTCGGGCACAGGCCACTAGGCTCTCCACGAGTACTCGGGCACAGGCCACTAGGCTCTCCACGAGTACTCGGGCACAGGTCACTAGGCTCTCCACGAGTACTCGGGCACAGGCCACTAGGCTCTCCACGAGTACTCGGGCACAGGCCACTAGGCTCTCCACGAGTACTCGGGCACAGGCCACTAGGCTCTCCACGAGTACTCGGGCACAGGCCACTAGGCTCTCCACGAGTACTCGGGCACAGGTCACTAGGCTCTCCACGAGTACTCGGGCACAGGTCACTAGGCTCTCCACGAGTACTCGGGCACAGGTCACTAGGCTCTCCACGAGTACTCGGGCACAGGCCACTAGGCTCTCCACGAGTACTCGGGCACAGGTCACTAGGCTCTCCACGAGTACTCGGGCACAGGTCACTAGGCTCTCCACGAGTACTCGGGCACAGGTCACTAGGCTCTCCACGAGTACTCGGGCACAGGTCAAGTCTAGCAAGACTCGAGTCCATTCACAGGATTCTAGTACCCGTGAGAAGAAGATCACTCTCATTTAATTGTAGTTGTAAGTGTCAGGTCCATTCACAGGATTCTAGTACCCGTGAGAAGAAGATCACTCTCATTTAATTGTAGTTGTAAGTGTCAGGTCCATTCACAGGATTCTAGTACCCGTGAGAAGAAGACTCTCATTTCACTCTCACTCTTTAATTGTAGTTGTAAGTGTCAGGTCCATTCACAGGATTCTAGTACCCGTGAGAAGAAGATCACTCTCATTTAATTGTAGTTGTAAGTGTCAGGTCCATTCACAGGATTCTAGTACCCGTGAGAAGAAGATCACTCTCATTTAATTGTAGTTGTAAGTGTCAGGTCCATTCACAGGATTCTAGTACCCGTGAGAAGAAGATCACTCTCATTTAATTGTAGTTGTAAGTGTCAGGTCCATTCACAGGATTCTAGTACCCGTGAGAAGAAGATCACTCTCATTTAATTGTAGTTGTAAGTGTCAGGTCCATTCACAGGATTCTAGTACCCGTGAGAAGAAGATCACTCTCATTTAATTGTAGTTGTAAGTGTCAGGTCCATTCACAGGATTCTAGTACCCGTGAGAAGAAGATCACTCTCATTTAATTGTAGTTGTAAGTGTCAGGTCCATTCACAGGATTCTAGTACCCGTGAGAAGAAGATCACTCTCATTTAATTGTAGTTGTAAGTGTCAGGTCCATTCACAGGATTCTAGTACCCGTGAGAAGAAGATCACTCTCATTTAATTGTAGTTGTAAGTGTCAGGTACTCGGGTCCGGGTCGAGTTTGACCCTCGAGTAGCCGAGTCCAATATTTTGGACTCATGGAGACTCCACAGGCCAACAGGTTCCTACAGGCCTGCCCTTAGTTAATGTTGTTGAGTATATTAATAAACCACGTGACTCTGACGTAGTTCGTAAATGTGACGTTTTTATATGATAATGGGGTACGTGTAATTGTGAACCACAGATGCCAAATTCCTGAAATAAAAGAATAGAACCAGTGTTTATAAACTATAACTTCGCACTGGCCAAACAAAAGGGTAAGGGGCTTTCGGCGAGTCTTTAAATGTACACCCCTAGTAAGCAAACCAAAGACCGATTGGGAAAATGAAAGCAGTGTTATTGGAACCACAATCAAGATGACTGGCACCTTTGGTGATGCCTCTAATTGGCCAAAAGTAGAGTCTGTTCCAACTTTACACAGTCTTTTCTAAACAGCTGTTCAACGTCCCAACTGACTGTACATTTGATTTCAACGCCATTTACCGAGCTTCCTATTTTATTATTATTATTTAAAACACAGTCCGACATTGCCATTGCCAGATCGATGCCAACAATTCCCGCGTTCTTCTTGCAGGATTTGCTTCGCGGAAAATTCCAAGAGTCTCGGTCTGGTACGAATGGCCTCGTTTCCGTCGAGCGATTGATTGGCATATTATGATACTAGATTTATCCCCGGTATAAAATGGCCGTCTACATCTGAGTGGTAAAATCAGTGAATATGGTTTGGAGTACCCGAATTCCGGCGCCCGTGAGGCCAGCCCGCCGAAACACCTGCGGATAAAGGGTAGTTTAGTGTCAGGAGTAGTGCGCGGCCTTGTTTCCCGGACTGTCGGAACAAGCCGAATGGCAGACGATACTGACAGAGGAGAGAGCCCAAGCGGCGGCTCGTTATCAGAGCTGGATAACCACCATGAAGGCCACGGTCACTTTTTCACGAAGAAAACATTTCACAAACCGACATATTGCCACCACTGTACGGACATAATGTGGGGTCTGATCGGGCAGGGATACGTGTGTGAAGGTACGTGTACGTGCTCGTGTGTCGCGCGTCGACGTTTTTCTCTCTCTATCTCTCTCTCTAGCTCGCTCGCTCGACGAGTTCGCTAAAGGTTTTGCCCGCACGCATTACACAGCCTATGCCGTTACCTCGTTTGCACTAATTTATGACGGATGTGTTATCAATTTTAATATTATGACAAAACTGTCTGTGGGCACCCAGACTTGATGTTTTGTCAAACTCTGCGTTATTTCATTGTCTAGTTTCGTGTTAGACCAAACTTAGACGTTGTGCAAGCGTACAGGAAAATATACCGGCAAAAAGATTTCGGCTTTCCCCTGGCCGTTGGATAGTAATTGGGAGAAGGCAGTATTTGACATGCGATTTAATGTAAACTATTTTGGCTCCGACATCGCCTGCTTAAAATCAATATAGTTTGAATATTCTTCTCCTTCAAATTAATAACATGAGGCATGTCTGTGTCACACACATGTAGTATTTTATTGCTAATTGTGGATTAAACATTGAGAAACAGAGTAACGAATGTGCAGTGCTCAGTGTGTGTGTGTGTGTGAGAGAGAATCCCAGATACAAAATAGACATTATGATGGCTGGGTGGTAGTCCCATAATTAAAAGTTAAACGTTTGTTTCGTTTAACGACACTACTAGAGCACATTGATTTATTAATCACTGCCAGTTGGATGTCAAACATTTGGTAATGTTTGACATATAGTTTTTGATAGGAAACCTGTCACATCAGGGCTTCTAGATTATGGTAACCCCACTGCCATGGCTTATGATATTCAATGTTGGGCTAGTAAATATGTAGCTACTAAATTGTCATGCTTGACGGTTAGTGAAATTATTTTTTCAAATGTTGCAGTTAAGTCTTATTTTGTAAATGTGAATATCCTGACCCACTCGAACCCCCAGCGTTATTGTTTTTAACCTCTATCTTCTTCTTTAGTTGACATGTGTCTTATTATTACTATTATTTAGTAAAATTGTAGTAACTTAAAGTAAAGTAGGGCTAGTGAATTTTAGTCCTGGCTAGTACATATTTGAAATCACTGATCCCATGACTAGTGGATTTAAGAACAATTCTAGAAGCCCTGCACATGTTTTATTTTCATAATTAAAGCAGGTTGATTAAAAGGCCAATAATAATAATAATATTTCCCGACATTTTCTGGGTTTATTGCTTGGCAAATCTGCTGTTTGGTCACAGATGATTGTGACGATGATATGTTGGTATCAAGGGTGGTGAAATGACTGAGAAGTGTTGTATAAATTCTGTTCAGTTATACCACTTGTAGACATCAGTGCCAGTGTAGGGCCATAGCTACCGGGGGAGCAAGGGAAAAAAAATCCGGAAAATATTATAAAAACTTAAAGAAAATTCTCTTCTTAACCATTTAAGGAGTTTTAGACGAAAAAACCCAACAACAAAAAAATAAATAAAACCCACCCCCAAATATCCTAGCTACGACTCTGCAGTGTTCCTAGTGATATATCACTAACTGAAACAGGTCTCAAATTTAAAGTGACAGACCCTTTAAAATAACAAACTACAGCATATTACTATTATTAGAGCCATTCGTGATAATTGAAAACATACTATTCTTACATTCAGATTTTATTGTTTAGATTTATTCATTTCCATACATCCGAAGTGTTTCTGGTCGTCCTGCTGTTTCAGAATCTAATACCACAAACTGCATTTTTCATATTTTTAAAAACACATATACCTCTGAGAAGTAAAGGTTATGGACACTATTTGTCTATTTTTAAGAGTTTTCCCCATTTCATCACACTCTTGCTTCACTCTGTTGTACTTGTAACTTTATCGAGATGTGTTACAGGTTTATACTATTATAGATTAACCAAACTTAGTGTCCATTCCATTTTTACGTTCTGAAAAGTGTACAGTGTGCGACTGTCTGTGCCACTGTTAAGTTCGAGCCCTGCTGAAGCAATGATCCTATTTAAAGCAGTCTTTAGTGTGTCAGTGTTTGTCTTTGTTTAATGACACCACTAGAGCGCATTGATTTATTAATTATCGGCTATTAGATGTCAAACATTTGGTCATATAGTCTTAGAGAGGAAACCTGCTACATTTTCCCATTAAGTTAGTAGAAAGGGATCTTTTATATGCACCACCCCACAGACAGGATAGCACATACCATGACCGTTGATATACCAGTTGTGTTACACTAGCTGGAATGACAAATAGCCTAATGGGCCCCACCAGCTGGGATCGATCCCAGACTGAATGCACATCAGGCGAGCACTTTACCACTGGTCTACATCCTGCCCCCTAGTGTTTGTTTTAACTAAGTTATTTAAAGTTAAACTTCATTATAATTTGTAACACATCTTCTCTATAGAGCACATTTATGTTTGTTTTAACTAAGTTATTTAAAGTTAAACTTCGTTATAATTTGTAACACATCTTCTCTATAGAGCACATTTATAACTTATAAAGTTTTCGTTATAATTTGTAACAACTATAGAAGTTATTTAAAGTTAAACTTCATTATAATTTGTAACACATCTTCTCTATAGAGCACATTTATGTTTGTTTTAACTAAGTTATTTAAAGTTAAACTTCGTTATAATTTGTAACACATCTTCTCTATAGAGCACATTTATGTTTGTTTTAACTAAGTTATTTAAAGTTAAACTTCGTTATAATTTGTAACACATCTTCTCTATAGAGCACATTTATGTTTGTTTTAACTAAGTTATTTAAAGTTAAACTTCGTTATAATTTGTAACACATCTTCTCTATAGAGCACATTTATGTTTGTTTTAACTAAGTTATTTAAAGTTAAACTTCGTTATAATTTGTAACACATCTTCTCTATAGAGCACATTTATGTTTGTTTTAACTAAGTTATTTAAAGTTAAACTTCGTTACAATTTGTAACACATCTTCTCTATAGAGCACATTTATGAATTACACATCAGCTGCTGAATGTCAAACAATTAGTAATTCCTACAGTCCTCAGTTTAAGTTTGTTTTTGTTTAACAACACCACTAGAGCATGTTGCTTATAAATCAGGGCTAGCTTTAAGAACAGTTGATAAATTTTATTTTTATTTGGTGAACATTTTTTGTTTAATAGTTTTGTTGGAAAATAGCTATATGTTTTGCATTTTAAAGATAATTTGGCGAAATGTTCTAACCACTTAGAGCTAGCCCTATAAATCATTCACTATCGGTGTGCTCTAGTGGCGTCGTTAACCTTTAGACTACTGGATTAATTTTTAACAAAAACCATGTTGAGTGGGTACAAGTTTATAATTTTTACTCACATATATATATTCACTTAAATGTTTTATAAATACATGAAATAAAGTTCATATATGAATCGGTAAGTATTATTTTCGTATCTTTTTTGTAATTTTTATTATTTTTAGATCGGCTAATGGTGATTAAAATTAGGCAATTTTTTTTGAAAAAGTTGCGTTTACTTACGAGCATTTGTGGTCCAGTATTTATGTCCATTATTCTCGATAACAGTGGTTTTCTGACCAGAATTGTTTTTTAAACCCGAACTACGATTCATATTGCAATATTTGGTAATTTTCGTTGTTGGTAAAACGATCAAATTTATTATCAAATTAGCTGTCACAACCAGCTATCGATCCCTGAAAATGACCGCGACGTGCCGCCATTGTTGTCAAGCGAAAATACTTGCCGAAAACTACTTTTTGATCTAAAAATTTAAAGGTATTTTCAGTTGAAAAAATCAAAACAAAAGCCAACATTTTTATTTTTTTATTTTTTTTATATTATATTTCCGTTTCCGGTGAGTGTCGTGTGCAAAACGGCGGGAAATATGAATTGGGGAATGCACTGTATACAGTGTACAGTATGTCGACTGACGTGACGTCGGGCGAGATATCTCGCCTGCAGTACTCAGACGGTTAAATAAAACAAACTTTACATTCACTATTGGTGTGCTCTAGTGGCGTTGTTAAATAAAGCAAACTTTACATTCACTATAGGATTGTCATTGTGACTCGTAGTCTTCAGAGGAAACATGCTACATTTTTGTATTGGCAGCAGGGGATCTTTTAGTTTTATATACACACTTTGAAACATGTGGGCGGGATGCTTGATACGCGGTCAGTCTGGGACCGATCCCCATTGGTGGGCCCAATGGGATATTTCTTATTCCAGCCAGTGGACCACGACTGGTGTAACAAAGGCTGTGGTATGTATTATAAAAGATCCCTTGCTGCTAATCGAAAAAGAGTAGCCCATGAAGTGGCGATAGCAGGTTTTCACCCTCAATATCTGTGTGGTCTTTAACCATATGTCCGACGCCATATAACTGTAAATAAAATGTGTTGAGTATGTCGTCAAATAAAACATTTCCTTCCTTCCTTTGAAACACATGGCAGCACATACCATGGCCTGTGGTATACAGAGAATGGGTTCACCAAGGTGATTTGATGCTTTCGTCCAAACACCAGTGGTGGATATAAGGAGGATGGCCCAGGGGCCTACCCTCCCTCCTAAATTTTACGACAGTTCTATTTTTATTTAATTTCTACCATTATAGAATACGAGGGATCTCTTATTCAGCGGACTTAAGTACCCATGCAAGGGAGAGCACTCTCATTTCATTATATATTTTTTTTACGCCAGTTTGCCACATGCTTCATGGTAAGCTCTGGGTCAACAGGAAATTTCACCAAATTATCTATTAAAACCGCAGTTATTTTGTAACAAAATATCTATTATTGTATGAAATTATTTCGATAAATTAAAATAAAATTCGCAATAACGAATTTTGTGAGTGCCAGAGCTAGCCCTGTCAGCTAGCCCCCAGTTACATTATAGGGCTACAAGACGAGTAAGAGCTAGCCCTGTCAGCTAGCCCCCAGTTACATTATAGGGCTACAAGACGAGTAAGAGCTAGCCCTGTCAGCTAGCCCCCAGTTACATTATAGGGCTACAAGACGAGTAAGAGCTAGCCCCCAGTTACATTATAGGGCTACAAGACGAGTAAGAGCTAGCCCCCAGTTACATTATAGGGCTACAAGACGAGTAAGAGCTAGCCCTGTCAGCTTGCCCCCAGTTACATTATAGGGCTACAAGACGAGTAAGAGCTAGCCCTGTCAGCTTGCCCCCAGTTACATTATAGGGCTACAAGACGAGTAAGAGCTAGCCCTGTCAGCTTGCCCCCAGTTACATTATAGGGCTACAAGACGAGTAAGAGCTAGCCCTGTCAGCTAGCCCCCAGTTACATTATAGGGCTACAAGACGAGTAAGAGCTAGCCCTGTCAGCTTGCCCCCAGTTACATTATAGGGCTACAAGATGAGTAAGAGCTAGCCCTGTCAGCTTGCCCCCAGTTACATTATAGGGCTACAAGACGAGTAATAGCTAGCCCTGTCAGCTAGCCCCCAGTTACATTATAGGGCTACAAGACGAGTAAGAGCTAGCCCTGTCAGCTAGCCCCCAGTTACATTATAGGGCTACAAGACGAGTAAGAGCTAGCCCCCAGTTACATTATAGGGCTACAAGATGAGTAAGAGCTAGCCCCCAGTTACATTATAGGGCTACAAGACGAGTAAGAGCTAGCCCCCCAGTTACATTATAGGGCTACAAGACGAGTAAGAGCTAGCCCTGTCAGCTTGCCCCCAGTTACATTATAGGGCTACAAGACGAGTAAGAGCTAGCCCTGTCAGCTAGCCCCCAGTTACATTATAGGGCTACAAGACGAGTAAGAGCTAGCCCTGTCGGCTTGCCCCCAGTTACATTATAGGGCTACAAGACGAGTAAGAGCTAGCCCCAAGTTACATTATAGGGCTACAAGACGGGTAAGAGCTAGCCCCCAGTTACATTATAGGGCTACAAGATGAGTAAGAGCTAGCCCCCAGTTACATTATAGGGCTACAAGACGAGTAAGAGCTAGCCCCCAGTTACATTATAGGGCTACAAGACGAGTAAGAGCTAGCCCTGTCAGCTTGCCCCCAGTTACATTATAGGGCTACAAGACGAGTAAGAGCTAGCCCTGTCAGCTAGCCCCCAGTTACATTATAGGGCTACAAGACGAGTAAGAGCTAGCCCTGTCGGCTTGCCCCCAGTTACATTATAGGGCTACAAGACGAGTAAGAGCTAGCCCCCAGTTACATTATAGGGCTACAAGACGGGTAAGAGCTAGCCCCCAGTTACATTATAGGGCTACAAGACGAGTAAGAGCTAGCCCCCAGTTACATTATAGGGCTACAAGACGAGTAAGAGCTAGCCCCCAGTTACATTATAGGGCTACAAGACGAGTAAGAGCTAGCCCCCAGTTACATTATAGGGCTACATGACGAGTAAGAGCTAGCCCTGTCAGCTAGCCCCCAGTTACATTATAGGGCTACAAGACGAGTAAGAGCTAGCCCTGTCAGCTTGCCCCCAGTTACATTATAGGGCTACAAGACGAGTAAGAGCTAGCCCCCCAGTTACATTATAGGGCTACAAGATGAGTAAGAGCTAGCCCCCAGTTACATTATAGGGCTACAAGACGAGTAAGAGCTAGCCCCCAGTTACATTATAGGGCTACAAGACGAGTAAGAGCTAGCCCTGTCAGCTAGCCCCCAGTTACATTATAGGGCTACAAGACGAGTAAGAGCTAGCCCCCATTATAGGGCTACAAGACGAGTAAGAGCTAGCCCCCCAGTTACATTATAGGGCTACAAGATGAGTAAGAGCTAGCCCCCAGTTACATTATAGGGCTACAAGACGAGTAAGAGCCCCCAGTTACATTATAGGGCTACAAGACGAGTAAGAGCTAGCCCTGTCAGCTAGCCCCCAGTTACATTATAGGGCTACAAGACGAGTAAGAGCTAGCCCCCAGTTACATTATAGGGCTACAAGACGAGTAAGAGCTAGCCCCCAGTTACATTATAGGGCTACAAGACGAGTAAGAGCTAGCCCCCTGTCAGCTAGCCCCCAGTTACATTATAGGGCTACAAGACAAGAGCTAGCCCCCAGTTACATTATAGGGAGACGAGTAAGAGCTAGCCCTGTCAGCTAGCCCCCAGTTACATTATAGGGCTACAAGACGAGTAAGAGCTAGCTAGCCCCCAGTTACATTATAGGGCTACAAGACGAGTAAGAGCTAGCCCCCAGTTACATTATAGGGCTACAAGACGAGTAAGAGCTAGCCCCCAGTTACATTATAGGGCTACAAGACGAGTAAGAGCTAGCCCCCCTAGGGTACAGCGAGTTGCCCCCAGTTACATTATAGGGCTACAAGACGAGTAGAGCTAGCCCTGTAGCCCCCAGTTACATTATAGGGCTACAAGACGAGTAAGAGCTAGCCCTGTCAGCTTGCCCCCAGTTACATTATAGGGCTACAAGACGAGTAAGAGCTAGCCCTGTCAGCTAGCCCCCAGTTACATTATAGGGCTACAAGACGAGTAAGAGCTAGCCCCCAGTTACATTATAGGGCTACAAGACGAGTAAGAGCTAGCCCCCAGTTACATTATAGGGCTACAAGACGAGTAAGAGCTAGCCCCCAGTTACATTATAGGGCTACAAGACGAGTAAGAGCTAGCCCTGTCAGCTTGCCCCCAGTTACATTATAGGGCTACAAGACGAGTAAGAGCTAGCCCTGTCAGCTTGCCCCCAGTTACATTATAGGTTACAAGACGAGTAAGGGAACATGACATGATTTGGCATGATCCGTGTTCAGTGCATAACACTATTTTACTTTATTTCTTAGCCTCATTATGTCATCTAGTGTAAGTGTCAGGTACTCGAGTCTGGGTCGAGTTTGACCCTTGAGTACTTGAGTCCAATATTTTAACTGGTGGAGACCCTAGTAGCTATGCATTCACTCCCCAGTGTTTTAACTCGTGGAGACCCTAGTAGCTATGCATTTACTCCCCAATATTTTAACTGGTGGAGACCCTAGTAGCTATGCATTCACTCCCCAGTGTTTTAACTGGTGGAGACCCTAGTAGCTATGCATTCACTCCCCGGTGTTTTAACTGGTGGAGACCCTAGTAGCTATGCATTCACTCCCCGGTGTTTTAACTGGTGGAGACCCTAGTAGCATATGCATTCACTCCCCGGTGTTTTAACTGGTGGAGACCCTAGTAGCTACACATTCACTCCCCGGTGTTTTAACTCGTGGAGACCCTAGTAGCATATGCATTCACTCCCCGGTGTTTTAACTGGTGGAGACCCTAGTAGCTGTGCATTCACTCCCCAGTGTTTTAACTTGTGGAGACCCTAGTAGCATATGCATTCACTCCCCGGTGTTTTAACTGGTGGAGACCCTAGTAGCTGTGCATTCACTCCCCAGTGTTTTAACTCGTGGAGACCCTAGTAGCATATGCATTCACTCCCCGGTGTTTTAACTGGTGGAGACCCTAGTAGCTGTGCATTCACTCCCCGGTGTTTTAACTGGTGGAGACCCTAGTAGCTGTGCATTCACTCCCCGGTGTTTTAACTGGTGGAGACCCTAGTAGCTATGCATTCACTCCCCAGTGTTTTAACTCGTGGAGACCCTAGTAGCTGTGCATTCACTCCCCGGTGTTTTAACTGGTGGAGACCCTAGTAGCTGTGCATTCACTCCCCGGAGTTTTAACTCGTGGAGACCCTAGTAGCTGTGCATTCACTCCCCGGTGTTTTAACTCGTGGAGACCCTAGTAGCTGTGCATTCACTCCCCGGTGTTTTAACTCGTGGAGACCCTAGTAGCTGTGCATTCACTCCCCGGTGTTTTAACTCGTGGAGACCCTAGTAGCTGTGCATTCACTCCCCGGTGTTTTAACTGGTGGAGACCCTAGTAGCTGTGCATTCACTCCCCGGTGTTTTAACTGGTGGAGACCCTAGTAGCTATGCATTCACTCCTCGGTGTTTTAACTGGTGGAGAACCATATGTCTGACGCCATATACCGGGTAACCGTAAAATAAAAAATGTGTTGAGTGCGTCGTCAAATAAAACATTTCCTTCTTCCAATGTTTTATAATTAATTTTAGAATTTATTACCGAAAAAGACTTGTTTAATCTCAGTGTAGAATGGCGTTGATGGTGTACTAGTTAGAGCAAAGTGATGCTACTTTGCTAGATACTGGGCCAAAAACTATGCTTAGATTAACATCACTTGAGGTTCTGTCAGGATTTCTGCCAGACGGTAAAACGGGTATCGTGCCATACCCAATTTCTTTGGAGATTTTACTTTTTTTAAGTAACTGTTTGCCAAAATTAATTACTCTTATCATTACTGCAGTATTTTATTAACCCTAACTCAAAACGTAACCTATTTTCTTTCCGCAGGAAGCCTCCTATTCCCCCTGTTGACTGTGGTTGCATTCACTTCCATACCCAAAATGTCTTTCTGGCAGAAACACTGGCACTATCAGCTGTCAATCAAAACATCAAAAGTGTGTAATATCCATGCATTTAAGTAATATATATATATATATATTACACACACACACACACACACACAGTAAATTTAACTTGTGCTGTGATACAAGCAGACAATTGACAGGAGGCAGGAAGTAGATGCCAGACAAATCACAATATGCTTTCTAGTAATTGGTTAGAACTATAAACAGCTTTTGCTTTCCACCTTATTTTTGATACAGGTATGAAGTTGCATGGTACCAAAGATTAAGATCAGCTGTGGCTGTGATTGGTAGTGATATGTGACATTGATTAATTATTTATGTAAACACTATTATCCATTGACAATAAATATTTACACTTTTATTTGTTATATAGTTGTTATGCAGTATATACCAGAGGTTGAAACTAATGTGGGGTACCCCCAAAAATGGAACTGCAATTTTCAGCAAAAATGATGGTTGCTAATAAAAACATTAATTAAATCTCTAAAAGGATATGTTACCCCCACCCCCATTTTCTTGAAGGTAGATTAGATGTGAGGTGCCACACTGTTTATTGCTGTACTTCCTGGGTGTGTTGATATGCTGCTTATTTCAGTTTTATTAGTAAACGTTAACATTATCAGCAATAGGAATTGATTTGGTCTGTTAAAGCATACATACATACATGTGCAATTCTACATTTAGTCTCTGTTTTCTGCATCGTTGATTACTTGACTGACAATGCAAGTGGAGCTGCATTCATTGGCTGTCCCAGTGGTAAAGCACTCGCTCGATGTGCGGTCAGTCTGGGATTGATCCCCATTGGTAGGCCCATTGGGCTATTTCTCGTTCCAGCCAGTGCTCTACAACTGCTGTAATGAAGACCGTGGTATGTACTATCCTGTCTGTGGGATGGTGCATATAAAAGATCCCTTGCTGCTAATTGAAAAGAGTAGCTCATGAAGTGGCGACAGCGGGTTTCCTCTCTCAGTATCTGTATGGTCCTTAAGAGTATGTCTGACACCATATAACCATTAAATAAAACATTTCCTTCCTTCACCCATGTATTAAAAATGAAATTAATCTATATAATATATAATTTGAAGATGATTTGTTAAGAAACTAAAATTGTATTACATTAAAACTTTTTTTTTTAGAAAAAAAAGAAGATCTTTGAGTTGGTATGGGTATTAAATGTAATATGTTGTTGTAAGAATTTTAATATTTTAAACTTTATTTTATATATTTAACTCATTATAGAGTTGCGTTGCAATTCATCTATTTCCTTTTGATTCAAATGGACTACAGTTTAAATCGAGCTCGGGGGTTTGTTTTAATGGACCCTTTCCTTTCACAATAGAGAATAACCGGCCTCGGTGGCGTCGTGGTTAGGCCATCGGTCTACAGGCTGGTAGGTACTGGGTTTGGATCCCAGTTGAGGCATGGGATTTTTAATCCAGATACCGACTCCAAAACCTGAGTGAGTGCACTGCAAGGCTCAGTGGGTAGGTGTAAACCACTTGCACCGACCAGTGATCCATAACTGGTTCAGCAAAGGCCATGGTTTGTGCTATCCTGCCTGTGGGAAGCGCAAATAAAAGAACCCTTGCTGCTAATCAGAAAGAGTAGCCCATGTAGTGGCGACAGCGGGTTTCCTCTCAAAATCTGTTTGGTCCTTAATCATATGTCTGACGCCATATAACCGTAAATAAAATGTGTTGAGTGCTTCGTTAAGTAAAACATTTCTTTCTTTCTTTCCAATAGAGAATGTTTTTTCTTTTAGTCGTTTATTTGTCATGGTTGATTTAAGGTCATGTAAACCCTGCAAAGTCATGGAATTTGCATCTGTCATTTTCAAGGCCAGGAATGTCATGCAATTTTGAGTTGGGCCATTGAAAGTGCAGAATAATACATAGTATATCAACGGTCATGGTATGTGCTGCCCTGCCTTGGAAAGTGCATGTATTAAAGATCCCTTGCTGCTAAAGGGAAAATGTAGAACATATGCTCTAAGACTACATTTCAGAATGATTAAATGTTTGACATCCAATAGCAAATTATTAACAAATCAATGTGCTCTAGTGCAACCCCCCTTCCCCCAGTTCATTTACACATGTAATCAGCCCCCCATTCCCCCAGTTGATTAACCCATGTAATCAGCCCCCCCCCCATCCCCCCAGTTCATTAACCCATGTAATCAGCCCCCCCCCATTCCCCCAGTTCATTAACCCATGTAATCAGCCCCCCCCCATTCCCCCAGTTCATTTACCCATGTAATCAGCCCCCCATTCCCCCAGTTCATTTACCCATGTAATCAGCCCCCCATTCCCCCAGTTCATTTACCCATGTAATCAGCCATCCCCCCCAGTTCATTTACCCATGTAATCAGCCCCCCCCCCCATTCCCCCAGTTCATTTACCCATGTAATCAGCCCCCATTTCCCCAGTTTATTTACCCATGTAATCAGCCCCCCATTTTCCCAGTTCATTTACCCATGTAATCAGCCCCATTCCCCCAGTTCATTAACCCATGTAATCAGCCCCCCATTCCCCCAGTTCGTTTACCCATGTAATCAGCCCACCATTTCCCCAGTTCATTTACCCGTGTAATCAGCCCACCATTCCCCCAGTTCATTTACCCATGTAATCAGCCCCCCCCCTCATTCCCCCAGTTCATTTACCCATGTAATTGCCACCCCCCACCCCCATTCCCCTAATTCATTTACCCATGTAATCAGCCCCCATTCCTCCATTTCATTTACCCATGTAATCAGCCCACCATTTCCCCAATTCATTTACCCATGTAATCAGCCCACCATTTCCCCAATTCATTTACCTATGTAATCAATCCCCCATTCACCCATTTCATTTACCCATGTTATCACACCCCCCCCCCCATTCCTCCAATTCATTTACCCATGTAATCAGTCCCCCCCCCCATTCCTCCAATTCATTTACCTATGTAATCAGCCCCCCATTCCCCTCAGTTCATTTACCCATGTAATCGCCACCCCCCCCCCCCCCCCCCCCCCCCATTCCCCATATTCATTTACCCATGTAATCAGCCCCCCATTCCCCCATTTCATGTAATCGGCTTAAAATGTTTTTGTAAACATGAGATGGAGATAATCTGTTCCCCATCCACCTAATTCATATAAAATTTACATGTAATTGACATAAAATGTAGTTGTAAAACCTGCCTTGATGTCATCGTGGTTAAGCCATCGAACATACGGCTGGTAGGTACAGGGTTCGGAGCCCGGTACTGGCTCCCACCCAGAGTGAGTTTTAATGACTTGGTGGGTGTAAGACTGCTACACCCTCCTCTCTCACACTAACCACTAACAACTAACCCTCTGACCTAGACAGACAGCCCAGATAGCAGAGGTGTGCCCAGGACAGCGTGCTTGAACCTTAATTGGATATAAGCAAGGGAATAAGTTGAAATGAAATGAAAAATGTAGTTGTAAACAAATGATTATTGGTAAAGTTTTTTTCAGGCATGCAGTCGGTTCAGTACTCGCTCGAGGTGGTTGTGTCGCAGATTCGAACCTTTTCGGTGAATCCATTCAACTAGCTTTTTTCTCATTCTAACCAGCGCACCACAGATTCGAACCTCCTCGGTGAATCCATTCAACTAGCTTTTTTCTCATTCTAACCAGCGCACCACAGATTCGAACCTCCTCGGTGAATCCATTCAACTAGCTTTTTTCTCATTCTAACCAGCGCACCACAGATTCGAACCTCCTCGGTGAATCCATTCAACTAGCTTTTTTCTCATTCTAACCAGCGCACCACAGATTCGAACCTCCTCGGTGAATCCATTCAACTAGCTTTTTTCTCATTCTAACCAGCGCACCACAGATTCGAACCTCCTCGGTGAATCCATTCAACTAGCTTTTTTCTCATTCTAACCAGCGCACCACAGATTCGAACCTCCTCGGTGAATCCATTCAACTAGCTTTTTTCTCATTCTAACCAGCGCACCACAGATTCGAACCTCCTCGGTGAATCCATTCAACTAGCTTTTTTCTCATTCTAACCAGCGCACCACAGATTCGAACCTCCTCGGTGAATCCATTCAACTAGCTTTTTTCTCATTCTAACCAGCGCACCACAGATTCGAACCTCCTCGGTGAATCCATTCAACTAGCTTTTTTCTCATTCTAACCAGCGCACCACAGATTCGAACCTCCTCGGTGAATCCATTCAACTAGCTTTTTTCTCATTCTAACCAGTGCACCACAGGCCGTAGTATGTGCTTTCCTGTAAATGCATTAGGAAAACTGTAGCAGGTTTCCTCTGATGACTACATGTCAGAATTACCAAATGTTTGACATTCAATAGCCGATGATTTATTAACCAATATATGCTCTAGTGGTGTTGTTAAACAAAACAAATTTTAACTTTTCGGCATGCATCCATTAAAAAACTGGTCAAGTATGCCTGTCATGTGCACAACGTCTGACTTCGCCAGAAAGTTCTCACCCCACCTACATATTTAATATGTGCAAGTAATTAGCATAAAATTTGTATAGATTGTAAACAAGTAAGAAATAGACATATATTCCCTCTAAATGAAATGCAATATGTGCGTGTGTGTGTGTGTGTATATATATATATATATACACACACACACACACACACATACATACATATATACATATACACATACAATGTTTCTGCCAGAAAGACATTTGTGGGTATGGCGCTGTGAAATAGAATACATGTATTTGCAGTGTGTGTGCTGAATGCAACTGCAGTTGATATGGGGTATGGGAGAAGGAAAATGGGTTAGATTTAGGGTTAGGGTTAAGAAAAGCATACAGTAATGATAAGAGTAATTAATTTTATTAAAAGGTCAACTTTAAAAAATTTAATCTGCAAAAACATTTGGGTATGGAGCCATACCCATTTTATCTTCTGGCAGAAACCCTGATATATAGTTAGTAAACAAATCAAATAACGTATATATTTTCCCCCATCCATCTCATTCAAATATGTGCATATAATCAGCATAAGATGTAGCTTGTAAACAAATGATGTAGTAGGGTTAACTCTGGGTCATCAGAACATTTTGCCAAATTATCTACTAAACTTACAAAGTTGCACAAACCCAGGTTATCTTGTAACAAAATATCATTTATTTCATGCAATTATTAAGGCAAATTAAAACATATTTTTGTCAGTTGTTTTCGAAGTTCGCAGGTGGCGAATTTGGCGAGTGCCAGAGCTAGCCCAGTATAGAAATAAACTATCCTGCTCATGATTATTCATATATCCATGTAATTAGCATAACATGTGGGTAGTTAGTAAACAAATGGGATAGAAATAATCTATTCCTGGCCATGATTATTCATATATCCATGTAATTAGCATAAAATGTGGGTAGTTAGTAAACAAATGGGATAGAAATAACCTATTCCTGACCATGATTATTCATATATCCAGATAATTAGCATAAAATGTGGGTAGTTAGTAAACAAATGGGATAGAAATAACCTATTCCTGTCCATGATTATTCATATATCCAGATAATTAGCATAAAATGTGGCTAGTTTGTAAACAAATGGGATAGAAATGAACTATCCTGCTATGATTATTGATATATCCAGATAATTAGCGTAAAATATGGATAGTTTGTAAACAAATGGGATAGAAATAAACTATCCTGACCATGATTATTCATATATACAGATAATTAGCATAAAATGTGGTTAGTTAGTAAACAAATCGAATAGAAATAAACTATCCTGCCCATGATTATTCATATATCCAGATAATTAGCATAAAATGTGAATAGCTTATAAACCAATGAGATAGAAGTAAACTACATATTCCCCTATCCACCCCATGATGACTTGTATGTCTCACTAATTAGCATACAATGTGAATAGCTTATAAACCAATGAGATAGAAGTAAACATACATGTGTATTCCCCTATCCACCCCATGATGACTTGTATGTCTTACTAATTAGCATACAATGTGAATAGCTTATAAACCAATGAGATAGAAGTAAACATACATGTGTATTCACCTATCCACCCCATGATGACTTGTATGTCTCACTAATTAGCATACAATGTGAATAGCTTATAAACCAATGAGATAGAAGTAAACATACATGTGTATTCACCTATCCACCGCATGATTATTTGTATGTCCAAGTAATTACTTGTGTACTAGCATACAATGTAGATAGTAAACAAATGACATAGAAATGACCTATGTAATGACCAACAACACGGCAGTCTGGTCACAGATGTTCATTGTAAATACTTCATTAAAGCGTCCTACCAGGACAATGAACTAGCCAGCACACACCGCGTCACTTTTTACAAATATACCAGCAGTGTGGTTGTTGTCTCCATCCCGCATAACACTTCATTATCCTTCAAGGTTTCAAGGTAGAAGGCTGTTGGAGACAATTGGGCAACTATCTAATGAGTGCAGTTAGGTGTATAAAGGAAATGTGTTATTTAACCATGCACTCAACACATTTTATTTACACTTATATGGCATCAGACATGGTTAAGGACCACACAGATATTGATAGAGGAAACCCGCTTTCGCCACTTCATGGACTACTCTTTTCGATTAGCAACTAGGGATCTTTTATATGCACCATCCCACAGACAGGATAGTACATACCGGTACTACAATCTTTGATACACCAATTGTGGAGCACTAGCTGGAACGAGAAATAGCCGACACCTGCACCTATGACAGGCGTACCCTACAACAGCTTGCTCTGAATGTGCACGTTAAAACCTGTAACCTGACCAGACCAGTAGGCTGGTGTATCTACCAGGGCTTCAAGAATTGTTTCTATATACACTAGCCATGGGATCAGTGATTTAAACAATTTACTATCTAGCCACGATTTAAAATGTTACTAAACAATAACTCAAATATGTCACCTAATGAGGGAGATAGAGCTTAAAATCACTAACATCGGGGGCTGGGATAGTGTCAGGATATTCATATAAATTTATTAAATAGACTTAAATTTGACCTTTTTTTCACTAGCCATCGGGCATGGCAATAGTAGTTATTTACTAGCCCAACATTGAATATCAGTAAGCATGTAAAGGACATGGATATATAGATACTGAATAAGGTCTTCACGAACACAGGTACCCCCAAACAGAAACCACTAATACAAACACTATAGTTACATATATAACGTTACTATAAAATATGCAACGTTATTGTTTGAGGATATCTGTGTTCACGAGTAAGACTCGAGTCCATTCAGGGACTTCAGTACCTGCGCATTGAGGAGCACTATTTAATTCTCATTCTTAAAGGGACATACCCTAGTTTTAAACACTAACGCATAGTTTTTACTATTACAGCCATTTTTGATAACTGAAATCATACTTTACTTAAATTTTATTGTTTAAATTATCTATTTCTGTACATTTGAAGTGTTTTTGGTCATCCTCGTATTTTTAATATCGCAAAATGCCTTTCTCATATTTTTAAAAACGCACGTGCGTCTGAGAAGTAACAGTTATGGAGTCGGTTTTTAATCTATTTTATAGGGTATTTCACTAGTTCAAAGTCACAGACTCCTATTTCACTCAATTGTAACTTTTTCCAAATGTGTTACAGGTTTGAAGATTAACTAAACTAGTTTGTGTGCATTTTCATGGGCTGAAACTAGGGTCTATCCCTTTAACATTATTTTGCCATATGCGTGCTGCTGGTTACATTATAGGCCTATAAAACATATAGGGAAACAAAAGTCAAATATGTCGAATGCAATACAATGGCATGATTTGGCATCCATGTTCAGAGCTGGAATTAACATGCATAATGCTAGTATTTTACTTTATTCCTTATTACTCTCATTATCCTCTAGTGTAAGTGTCGGGTACGCGAGTCCGGGTCGAGTTTGACCCTCGAGTACTCGAGTCCAATATTTACTTTATTCCTTATTACTCTCATTATCCTCTAGTGTAAGTGTCGGGTACGCGAGTCCGGGTCGAGTTTGACCCTCGAGTACTCGAGTCCAATATTTACTTTATTCCTTATTACTCTCATTATCCTCTAGTGTAAGTGTCGGGTACGCGAGTACGGGTCGAGTTTGACCCTCGAGTACTCGAGTCCAATATTTACTTTATTCCTTATTACTCTCATTATCCTCTAGTGTAAGTGTCGGGTACGCGAGTCCGGGTCGAGTTTGACCCTCGAGTACTCAAGTCCAATACTGTGGACTCATGGAGGCCCTACTACTGAACACAGGTGTATTATTGTAAACATTTATTGTAAACATTTGTTTAGGTGGGTGGCTATATATACTGAACACAGTCAACGGATATATCTCTTGAACACGGATGTAAACATAAACAGTAGACCGCTATATATACTGAACACAGTCAACGGATATATCTCTTGAACACGGATGTAAACATAAACAGTAGACCGCTATATATACTGAACACAGTCAACGGATATATCTCTTGAACACGGATGTAAACATAAACAGTAGACCGCTATATATACTGAACACAGTCAACGGATATATCTCTTGAACACGGATGTAAACATAAACAGTAGACCGCTATATATACTGAACACAGTCAACGGATATATCTCTTGAACACGGATGTAAACATAAACAGTAGACCGCTATATATACTGAACACAGTCAACGGATATATCTCTTGAACACGGATGTAAACATAAACAGTAGACCGCTATATATACTGAACACAGTCAACGGATATATCTCTTGAACACGGATGTAAACATAAACAGTAGACCGCTATATATACTGAACACAGTCAACGGATATATCTCTTGAACACGGATGTAAACATAAACAGTAGACCGCTATATATACTGAACACAGTCAACGGATATATCTCTTGAACACGGATGTAAACATAAACAGTAGACCGCTATATATACTGAACACAGTCAACGGATATATCTCTTGAACACGGATGTAAACATAAACAGTAGACCGCTATATATACTGAACACAGTCAACGGATATATCTCTTGAACACGGATGTAAACATAAACAGTAGACCGCTATATATACTGAACACAGTCAACGGATATATCTCTTGAACACGGATGTAAACATAAACAGTAGACCGCTATATATACTGAACACAGTCAACGGATATATCTCTTGAACACGGATGTAAACATAAACAGTAGACCGCTATATCAGGGCTTCTAGATCTTTTACAAAATCCACTAGCCATGGGATCAGGGATTGAAAACAATCCACTAGCCATGGGATCAGGGATTGAAAACAATCCACTAGCCATGGGATCAGGGATTGAAAACAATCCACTAGCCATGGGATCAGGGATTGAAAACAATCCACTAGCCATGGGATCAGGGATTGAAAACAATCCACTAGCCATGGGATCAGGGATTGAAAACAATCCACTAGCCATGGGATCAGGGATTGAAAACAATCCACTAGCCTTGATTAAAACTTCACTAGCCCTACTTTACTTAATACAATTTTACTAATAGTAATAATCAGATATCTTACCTAAACAGATTAAAACACTAATATTGGGAGGGTGGGGGGGGGGGGGGTCAGGATTTTTATATTTACAAAATAGACTTAAATGCAGCATTTGACAACTTGTTTTCACTAACTGCTGGGCATGGCAATAGTAGTTATTTGCTAGCCCAACATTGAATATCACTAGCCATAGGAGTGGGGCTACCATAATCTAGAAGCCCTGTCTGGCATGGCAATAGTAGTTATTTACTAGCCCAACATTGAATATCACTAGCCATAGGAGTGGGGCTACCATAATCTAGAAGCCCTGTCTGGCATGGCAATAGTAGTTATTTGCTAGCCCAACATTGAATATCACTAGCCATAGGAGTGGGGCTACCATAATCTAGAAGCCCTGTCTGGCATGGCAATAGTAGTTATTTACTAGCCCAACATTGAATATCACTAGCCATGGGAGTGGGGCTACCATAATCTAGAAGCCCTGTCTGGCATGGCAATAGTAGTTATTTACTAGCCCAACATTGAATATCACTAGCCATGAGAGTGGGGCTACCATAATCTAGAAGCCCTGTACTAGTTATTTACTAGCCCAACATTGAATATCACTAGCCATGGGAGTGGGGCTACCATAATCTAGAAGCCCTGTACTAGTTATTTACTAGCCCAACATTGAATATCACTAGCCATGGGAGTGGACCTACCATCATCTAGAAGCCCTGTACTAGTTATTTACTAGCCCAACATTGAATATCACTAGCCATGGGAGTGGACCTACCATCATCTAGAAGCCCTGTACTAGTTATTTACTAGCCCAACATTGAATATCACTAGCCATGGGAGTGGACCTACCATCATCTAGAAGCCCTGTACTAGTTATTTACTAGCCCAACATTGAATATCACTAGCCATGGGAGTGGACCTACCATCATCTAGAAGCCCTGGCTATATCTACTGACCTTAACCCTGAGTTCAATTTGGTGTGTAACTGTAAGCATGACAAGCAGGCAATATTATCTACTGAACACAGTGAGGTGGATAACTGTAATCATGTAAAGTAGGTGCCACACATTGAGGTGGATAACTGTAAACATGTGAAGTAGGTGCCACACAGTGAGGTGGATAAATGTAATCATGTAAAGTAGGTACCACACAGTGAGGTGGATAACTGTAATCACGTGAAGTTGGTGCCACACAGTGAGATGGATAACTGTAAACATGTGAAGTGGGTGCCACACAGTGAGGTGGATAACTGTAAACATGTGAAGTAGGTTCCACTCAGTCAGGTGGATAACTGTAAACATGTAAAGTAGGTGCCACACAGTGAGGTGGATAACTGTAATCATGTAAAGTAGGTGCCACACAGTGAGGTGCAGTGTTCTCGCTGCTCCATTTAAGCGGGGCAGCCCGCCCTGCTATTCCATTTTGCCGCCCTCCTTTCACATTCTCCGCCCTCCTTTATTTTCCAGCACCTATCTCCGCTATTTCCAAATGCACACTTTTTTCACACAAAAAACAACGATCAATCTGCACACTGGACAGTTACCGTAACGTAATTTACCAGTATTTTTAACAGCCTCTATTTTGTCCTATATTTGTATCCATTTGTATGTTTAATAGACACAATAAAAGTTACCATCGACGTCCCAAACTGCATTCACCTAATGACAAAAACACGAATACGATATTTGCGGAAATACTATTCTACATTTTTCAGCTACAATACGTGAAACAAAATAAATTGCAATCAAATAACGTAAAAATCAACAATGTGGACATAAAACAAATCCATTCTAATAAATAAAAGTGAAACACCCTCCGTTAAACAGAAAAGGGTGCGACGTTTCTAACTGAGTTCAGGCACATGCGTTTTTAAAAAGTATTGTACTGCGCATGTGCGTTCGTCATTTTCCATTTTTGAGGCAACTACATGACAAAAATACATGTTTCTTAATTATGCACAGTTGCCGAATACTTAATTTATTAATTTTTTTAAAGGAAAAATTCAATTTATCAAGCGTTCTGGTCCGGGCCGCATTTTATCAACACGCATCGCTCACACTTGATGTCAATACTGATAGGCATTACGTTCATACATGTACCTGCGAATAGTTGATAAAATATCATTTTTTTAATGAATTGATTCGAAATTAACACAATTTATATACTCAACATTATTTACAACTGTTATGAATGGATTATGAATACTATTCACTACAATAGAGGCACAGAAATGTAGCATACCGTTTGCAGGTCAACAAGGGTCTTAAAAATCGTAAAAATTAAATTCTTTGGCTTTGTTGATCTGGCACGTGTGAGGTCATGTGACACGCACCGAATGTTAATTCATCTTTCTCCATTTTAAGTCAATTTCTACGAGTCATGTGGACCCGACATTGGTAATTTTAAGGAATAAACAAAAACGATTTAGTAAAATTAATGGTTTTAGGGGTTTGTAAAGTTTTTTATTTAGATACTTACTTTTCTCAACTTTATTGTTTATAAAAATGTTCCTGAACTGTGAAGAAAAACCTCATAAATGAACGACATGCCGATGACAACAAATCGGATGTTGATTGTGCGAACCGTGCACGAGAAAACAAAGTGAACGGAATTTGAAGCATAACGCAGTTAGGGACGTTGATGATATATATTTTATTTCAGCAATAAAAACATTTTAATTTTTTCGGATTCGGTAATCTCCGATTGAAAAAAAAAACCTCACTTATTTGGCGCCAAATTTGTCACGTGATCAGAACGGTCATTCTGTCTTTTGTTTCCACTAACTATCGTCTGATGTTTTGTCCTCAGTTGCAGATATAATTCGTTGTAACTGATGATTTTTACTTTCTGTCATTTCTGTCATTTCTGTCATTCCGTTATTCAGCAGTTCTTTATAAAATATTGTAAACTTTTCATTTTGGGGAGATATAAACGCTTATAAAAACAACAAAGTGGTAGTGTTTATCATTAAAATCATTTATCTTGAGTGCCAAATAATATATACACCGCCTTTACAAAAACAAAACTACTGTTTATCAGCTGGCGATAATATTTTATCATAGTGATCGATTCATTCGATGAAGGTGGAAATAACAAAAAATGTATCCGACGTTAGAGGATCCACTTTACAAACATCTTTATTGTTTTTCGTATATATCTTGAAACCTTTATTAAAAATAATATTAAAACTTTGATCGATTCAGCAAAACCAGAACTGCCCGTGAATGTCAGACCGATATCATCTTCGGTTCAATTAAAAGACGAGTTTGCTTGTATTTTGTATTTATAAACCTTTTTGTAGGCAAAATAAGGAAATAAGGAATATGTCTTTTCACAAAGTCTACCAACACACATCAATATGGTAACCAAATGACCCCCCCCCCCCCCCCTTTTTTTCTTTTTCTTTTCATTTATTGTTTTTTTTAAAGGGTGTGATGCCGAGCAGCCGCTCTCCTATAATTTTTACTCAGCGAGAACTCTGAGGTATAAAAGTGTAAACATGTAAAGTAGGTGCCACACAGTGAGGTGGATAACTGTAAACATGTAAAGTAGGTGCCACACAGTGAGGTGGATAACTGTAAACATGTAAAGTAGGTGCCACACAGTGAGGTGGATAACTGTAAACATGTAAAGTAGGTGCCACACAGTGAGGTGGATAAGTGTAAACATGTAAAGTAGGTGCCACACAGTGGGGTGCATAAGTGTAATCATGTAAAGTAGGTGCCACACAGTGGGGTGGATACGTGTAAACATGTAAAGTAGGTGCCACACAGTGGGGTGGATAACTGTAATCATGTAAAGTAGGTGCCACACAGTCAGGTGGATAATTGAACAAAAAGTAAGTAACTATCTATTGAACACAGTGGGGTGTATAACTGTAAACATAAAACATAGATGCCTATATCTAATAAACACAGGTGTATTATTGTAAACATAAAAAGTAGGTGAATATCTCCACTGAACTCAACCATAACCCTGAGTGCAGTTCAGTGTATAATTGTAAACATTTATTGTAAACATTTAAACTGAACACGGGTGTATAACTGTACAAGCATGAACAGAAGGCAACTTTATCTATTGAACACAGTGTGGTATGTAAAATCCCAAAAATTAAACATGTCTTGTTTAGCAACACCACTAGAGCACATTGATTTATTAATCATCAGCTATTGGATGTCAAACATTTATAGTCTTAGAAACTAGGGTTTCATGTTTATAAAATTCATGAAACATTTACATGGTACCTATTAAACAAAACGACCCCATTTTTAAAACGAACTTCATAATGTGCGCCACAACTGGTCAAAGTCTGTGGTATGTGCTTTCCTGTCTGTGAGAAAGTGTATATAAAAGATCCCTTGCTGCATTAAAAAATAATGTAGCAGGTTTCCTCTGATGACTAAGTGTCAGAATTACCAAATGTTTGACATCCAGTAACTGATGATTAATTAATCAATGTGCTCTAGTGGTGTCGTTAAACAAAACAAACAAAAATGATAATGTGTGTGCAGTTTCAACTGGTTCCCTACTGCATGCAGTGAAATAAGTGTAGGCGACAATATGGGGGAGGGGGGGGGGGGATTTAACTCAGTCGGTTGAGCGTTCGCCTGAGGTGCTGGCATCGCAGAATCAAACCACCTGAGTGGATCTATTCTTGAAACTGACTGGGTTTTCTCTTGTTCCACCTATTGCACCACAACTGGTCAATGGCCGTGGTATGTGCTTTTCTGTCTTTGGAAAAGTGCATATAAAAAGATCCCTTAATGCACGTAAAATGTGTACAGAACCCTACATAGCTGTTGGTAATAATGCACAGATGAATAAACGTTGTTACCCAGAATTGGGCATTTGCCTTAATTGGGGAAAAAACCAGCCCCCCCCCCCCCCCCCCCCCCCCCAAACTCCAAAATAAAAAAGGGACCCGTACACCTGAGGGTAACGAGAAAACATTTTCTTAAACACGAAAGCATGTCATTATAAGACGGCAGTTTGTGATAGACGTTTAAATAATTTGCGTTCATGACTGTTTTTAGTGTTAAATTTATAACAAAATGTCATTTTAATGCAATTCATTATATATATTTTTAGCAGAATAGAGATGACTTTGGTTTTGAAAATTATCTGTGAGTGTGATTAAAATACAAAGCAATAGCAATACTCAGAACAGTGTGTAAAGTGGTTTATATAGTTTCTATACATGTGCGTGCATGTGCGTATAAAATAAAGGTGTTTAAAGAAAAAATTGCTGGTGTAATAAATAGAATAATAAACGAGATACCAGTTATTATCAAATTTATGTCCCTCACTCATGAATTTTTTATTTAAATAACTGGTATCTTATTTATTATCATCTATATATCTCAGGCGCCACGAACATGGTGAATAATTGTTGTGTGAAGGGGTGGATCTAATTTATAATAACTGGTATCTTGTTTATTATCATCTATATATCTCAGGCGCCACGAACATGGTGAATAATTGTTGTGTGAAGGGGTGGATCTAATTTATAATAACTGGTATTTATTATCATCTATATATCTCGGGCGCCATGAACATGGTGAATAATTGTTGTGTGAAGGGGTGGATCTAATTTTCTGACACACCCATTGGTGAGAACATCATTTGTTATATTTGATAACACATACTTGTTAACATACGTGTGTTAACAATTTCAAGACATATGACTGGCTGCTCCTAGGTGATGTCCAGGTCACCAATGCCATTCATCCAGTGGAAAAACAGCAGAGTCAAAATCGATTACACTGATGTATAGTTAACCTGATAATCATTTGTCTGTGATGCATAACTTAGCTACAAGCAGAAAGTCTGTAAATAACTTTTACTCGAACAAGATGTTAAAATTTGATTAAAACCTGATTTTTGAGGATATGTAAGAAATAAAATAATGCATTCGTGTCCGTTAGATACCATTTATCTTACTTGCTGATTAAAAATTTATCCAACTCGCTTTCGCTCGTTAGATACATTTTAAAACAACTTGTTGTAAGATAAATGGTATCTAATGGCCACTCATGTATTATTTTCTGTGTCAGATACATTTTAAAACAACTTGTTGTAAGATAAATGGTATCTAATGGCCACTCATGTATTATTCTCTATATAAACAACTCGTTGTGAGATAAATGGTATCTAATGGCCACTCATGTATTATTCTCTATATAAACAACTCGTTGTGAGATAAATGGTATCTAATGGCCACTCATGTATTATTCTCTATATAAACAACTCGTTGTGAGATAAATGGTATCTAACGGCCACTCATGTATTATTCTCTATATAAACAACTCGTCAGATAAATGGTATCTAACGGCCACTCATGTATTATTCTCTATATAAACAACTCGTTGTGAGATAAATGGTATCTAACGGCCACTCATGTATTATTCTCTATATAAACAACTCGTTGTCAGATAAATGGTATCTAACGGCCACTCATGTATTATTCTCTATATAAACAACTTGTAAGATAAATGGTATCTAATGGCCACTCATGTATATTATATACAGTAGGTCTAAAAGAAAAAGAAAAAAACCCCCAAAAGGGCATCTTGTCTAAAAAAAAAAAAAGGGGGGGGGGGGGGGTGTCGAACCCACTGATCCTCTACCCTTTATCTGGTATTGTAGTGGATTAAAATGGTATCTAAAAATATGTTGATATTTAATGGCTAGGCGATACTGATGTAAAACACCATTTTGCTGGTGAAATTATCTATGAAGAAAAATTACTTTGAGCAAACCCAGTGAAAAACCACCTCAAGGGCAGGTTTAAACAAGCAATACAATTGTAGCCCAGTGTTAAACTTGGGTTATTGAAAACCAGACATGTGAAATGCACAGTAAACAAGACCCAGGGTTTAACCTAGGTTTAACCTAGGTTTCCAAAACCCACTGATAACCCAGACATATGAAATCGGCCCAGTATTGTCAGAGAAATAAACGCATCAGGGGCCTAATTCATAAAGGTCTCTTAGGCTCTGCTAGACAACAAAGCATCCTCTTTGCAAGACGTTTATACATAGGCAGCTGTTTCTATTAAGTGCAATAGGTCAGGGATCGAAATTGTCTGAAGTTCCTACCAGACATTTTGTCCGGCTGGTGATGAGAATCGGAGGGTATTTCATCATCGATCATCGGTTATAATCGGTTTGCACCAACCGATCAACTTTCGACTACAAATTGGTTAGAGGATTTGAATTATAAAGACCATGTACCTGTGCTCAGTTCAGCCAGACCGAGCAGAAACACTCCTGCTGGACTGGTTTATGTGCTTCACAATAAACCAAAAGGCAGGGAGGTGGGTGACCAAGGGGGCTGTTTTGGGTTTTTTTTGATAACCTTTACATCTTGACTGAATGTAAATGTTGTAGCGAGACTAACGGATCGAGATTAACGGATCGAGATTAATGGTGAGACTTACAGTAACGGGCAAATAACCTTTGAATCATGCCCCCAGACCCCCCAAATAACTGGCGCCTTCAGTGCTCATTCAGTTGGGCCATCCCCCCTCCCCCAATAATGTCCACCATGCTACAGGCCTGAATGGCCACGTCGGAAACCAATGAAATAGTTCCCGAACATTAGTGAAACGTTTGGTGGCTGAACTTGGGTTGGTTGTCATGTTCGCCTTACAAATGGCTAATTTTGCCTTTTAATAACTACAGCACCTAAATTTAGATTAGTTGAGTGTTATTAGATAAACATACAGTTTTAGTACAGTGACATGACCGAGAAACAAGAGTACTAGTGTTTCTAGTCCACTGGACTCAACTAGCCAGCTTTTGCATGGTGCTTGATAAATCTTTGTTGCCCACTGGACGGAACTAGCCAGCTTTTGCACGGTGCTAGATAAATCTTTCTTGTCCACTGGACGGAACTAGCCAGCTTTTGCACGGTGCTAGATAAATCTTTGTTGTCCACCGGACGGAACTAGCCAGCTTTTGCACGGTGCTAGATAAATCTTTCTTGTCCACTGGACGGAACTAGCCAGCTTTTGCACGGTGCTAGATAAATCTTTGTTGCCCACTGGACGGAACTAGCCAGCTTTTGCACGGTGCTAGATAAATCTTTCTTGTCCACTGGACGGAACTAGCCAGCTTTTGCACGGTGCTAGATAAATCTTTCTTGTCCACTGGACGGAACTAGCCAGCTTTTGCACGGTGCTAGATAAATCTTTCTTGTCCACTGGACTGAACACCCGAGGTGGTGGAAATTTTGACCTGGGACAAGGATTTACTTTTTCTATCCCACATGATCACATAATTATTATGGAGTGATTTTCTCTCATCCATTCGATAAATAAACCATTATTTTACACAAACAAAAATGGCTGATAAAGTAACTTCTTTAGTTGACCGTTTTATCATAAGTAAACTACACTATCATACTTGCCGCGTTTGTTTCATGTGTTAAATATAATTTAACAATACAAATTAACAAGATAGCTTTTAAAATTAAGGTTTTAATAACCAAATATCGATCTAAAACTAACCAACTTTCATTGATATGATGTCATCTATTACCAACACCGTAATACTCCCCATGTTAAATTCAATGACGTCATAGCTCATGCAAGACAGATTTATTCTGCATGGGCTGACATCATGGAATGGGTCTGTCTTGCATGGCTAGGGATGGGAGAAAAATCTGTCTACATACTCACTTTCTACATACGCCTGACGTCATAACTTATGTTTTACAATGATTGGCATCGTAACTACCGTATATTACCGTGTATTAGCTGACTCCTTGGATAAGCTGACCTCTTAGTTTGACCCTAAATATCTAGTACAAAATCATCGGCCTTGTGTATAAGCCGAAGTCATCTTTTGTCCAGCTGTATGTTCTATCGATTTCAGTAATACTGTCAACAAATAGACTTGTGCTTTTCTTGTTCATTATATTTGTTTTCCCTTTAATTATTACAAACATGGTAATCGCGATCACAATCAATGCGGCAATGCTAACATCTACCATGCCGTGAAAAATAATTTAGAACTGATAAAGCATAACAGAAAAATAAATAATTCAAGCTGTAACAACATATCACTGCACACAAGTAATTAATTTATTCACTAGACAGCAAAAAGTAAAATCATTGAGGAATGTTTAATCCCCCACCACACACACAGAAACAAAAGATGCAGTCCGTGACTGCAGCTGTTCACTGTATATGGTATGGTCATGTGACAATAGTGGGAGTAATTATCGTCCTGAAATACATGTTATGTTTTTTCAGCTGGTAATGTTAATAATGAGCTTAATTTATTTATGGATTACTTTACAGTTTAATGCACCCTCCCAACAAAACAATAATATTAGAAATATAATACTTGTTTGAAGAAAAAAACCCAGTTTTGTATCTTAAATTTGCTATATGAAAGACTGGTCCCAGCACAGGTCAAACAAAGATGGCGGACAGTTGGAAAGAATACGTTTTTATCATTGAAATGACAATAAAACAAGTAATTTTTTATTATTATTCCTCAAAGTTATAATGCATTCAAGAACAAAAAACTGCATAATATTGCATGATGGGGTGTGTTATTTATACTGTGCACAAATTATTGTTACATAATCTGTGAAAGGCTAAGGGTCTGATCAAAATTTATGTCACGGTTGGGAGTAATTTCGATCGAAATTTTATGCTCCAATTTGTTGCCTCCGTGTATAAGCCGACTCTCTTCTTTTGGAAAGTTTTTCTAGACTTCAAAAGTCGGCTAATACACGGCAATATACGGTAATGTTTTTCAGAATTCTGTTGAATTAGGTATTCCCCAAGTTGCCATTTCACATTGTATCATTGTTCTAAAAATATGTAAACAAATTAATATTTTCAGCTTTATATTTAATATTGTTACATAAATATTATGTGATTGTATAATGTGGACTATATTTTCCACGTAGGATTAAATGAGTTTGTAAATGAAATGTTTTTGAATCGTTCTACAATAAACAAACTGTAACTTACAAAATTAATGTTTTGTTTCTGTGATTATATGAGCAAGAAAAAGAAACAATCGCCATTGTGAGGTTTAGATAAGGCAATTCCAACCCTCGGGACAAAATGTTTTTGTAAGGGCCGAGGTAAAAACATTTTGTCCCTTGGGTTGGAATTGCCTCATCTACAGCTCATAACGGTGATAGATTCTATTAGTTTGTGAAGGCATTTTATCTAGTAGTTATAATGGAAATATGAATGTAACTTACAGGTAAGCACAGCTCATATTTTTAAAGACATCTCAGTGCTGTAAAATCATAAAACCATCGTAAGCTATGAAAGAAAGAAATATTTTAGTTAACGACACACTCAACACGTTTACGGTTTACGGTTACATTTAAATTAAGACAGAAAATGACATTGTTACAGAAGATGGAGCATTGTAAGGTTTTGTTTTGTTTAACGACGCCACTAGAGCACCTTGATTTATCAATCATCGACTTGATAATTATGACTCTTAATCATCAGAGGAAACCTGCTACACTTTTCCTAATGCAGCAAGGGAACATTTATATGCACTTTCCCACAGACAGGATAGTACATACCATGTCCTTTGATCAGTTGTGGTCCAATGGTTGGAATGAGAAAAACCTCAATTAGTTGATTGGATCCACCAATGTGGTTCGAACCGGCACTGCAAGCACATCAGGGGAGTGCTCAACCGACTGAGCTAAGGAAGGAAATGTTTTATTTAACGACACACTCAACACATTTTATTTACGGTTATATAGTGTCAGGCATACTGGTAAGGACCACACAGATCTATAGAGAGAAAACCTGATGTCGCCACTTCATGGGCTACTCTTTTCGATTATCAGCAAGGGATCTTTTATATGCACCATCCCACAGACAGGATGACACATACCACAGCCTTTGTTACACCAGTTGTGAGCACTGGCCAGAACGAGAAATGGCCCCCAACTGACCTAAATCCTGCCCTTGACAGAGCATTGTAAGGTGGAAAGAAACTGAAATATATGTATTCCTCAAACCATTGTTAGAAATGTGACTCGTGGGTTGGTTATAGATTAAACATTTACGTGCAAAACTAAAAAAAAATATTGTAAGTAATTTCAGTTTGGTTTGACATAAGAAGAAAAGTAAACGTTTTTGTTGAAAAACAAAACAAAAACAAAAACAACAAAAAATTATTTTTGTGTGCAATTTAGAAAACAATTGGCTCAGAAATGAATAACTTGTAATAAATTCCATAGCATGAAAAAAGGCGTTCCATGTCACCGTGGGATGGACAAGGTTTACGGTGTTATGTGAAAGTGGTTCCTGGAGAGTGATCTTCATATTAAATGATATTACCAAACATCATGTGGGTGGGATGGACTGTAGGTTTACGGTGTTATGTGAAAGTGGTTCCTGGAGAGTGATCTTCATATTAAATGATATTACCAAACATTATGTGGGTGGGATGGACAAGGTTTACGGTGTTATGTGAAAGTGGTTCCTGGAGAGTGATCTTCATATTAAATGATATTACCAAACATTATGTGGGTGGGATGGACTGTAGGTTTACGGTGTTATGTGAAAGTGGTTCCTGGAGAGTGATCTTCATATTAAATGATATTACCAAACATTGTGTGGGTGGGATGGACTGTAGGTTTACGGTGTTATGTGAAAGTGGTTCCTGGAGAGTGATCTTCATATTAAATGATATTACCAAACATGTGGGTGGGATGGACTGTAGGTTTACGGTGTTATGTGAAAGTGGTTCCTGGAGAGTGATCTTCATATTAAATGATATTACCAAACATCATGTGGGTGGGATGGACTGTAGGTTTACGGTGTTATGTGAAAGTGGTTCCTGGAGAGTGATCTTCATATTAAATGATATTACCAAACATCATGTGGGTGGGATGGACTGTAGGTTTACGGTGTTATGTGAAAGTGGTTCCTGGAGAGTGATCTTCATATTAAATGATATTACCAAACATCATGTGGGTGGGATGGACTGTAGGTTTACGGTGTTATGTGAAAGTGGTTCCTGGAGAGTGATCTTCATATTAAATGATATTACCAAACATGTGGGTGGGATGAACTGTAGGTTTACGGTGTTATGTGAAAGTGGTTCCTGGAGAGTGATCTTCATATTAAATGATATTACCAAACATTGTGTGGGTGGGATGGACTGTAGGTTTACGGTGTTATGTGAAAGTGGTTCCTGGAGAGTGATCTTCATATTACAAAACATTATATGGGTAGGGGTGGAATAAAAATTACAAATTTTGTGTTATGTAATTGTATGAATGACTCCTTACAGTGATGTTTAAAAATATAAATAATTTACTTTACTGGGTAACTTGGCAGAGTTTCTGCCAGAGATTAAAACGGGTATGGCGCCATACCCAAATGTTTTCGCAGATTTTTTTATTTTTAAGTTAACCTTTTGACAAAATAGTTACTCTTATCATTGCTGTATGATTTTCTTAACCCTAAACCTAAAGTTAACCCATTTTCTTGTTGACTGGTTGCATTCCATTCCATAGCACCATACCCAAACATTTCTTTCTGACAGAAACACCGCTTGGTATATGTACATGTTTACTGCTTTCATAAAAAAAAAACAGTTTGTCAGTGAGTAACATGGTGTACATGTATAGTTAAATTTTCAACATGTATGTTTATACATTTCTGATTTACAAAACGTAAATTACATGTATTTGTTTTCAGTATGCAACTGTATACATCTCTATTTATTCATGATATTATTACTGATATAAAATGTCAATTATTTGTTTTCAGTGTGTAACTTTGTTACACATGACCTCTCCCTGTTTTATCAATGACATACATAAAATGTAAAGTATTTGAGGGTTTTCAATTTTTAACTTTCTTATACATGACTGCTATAATATGTCAATTAATTGTTTATTTTAAGTTTGTAAATTTGTTTTGAAAAAAAGTAGTTTGTTTTATTTAACGATGCCACTAATGCATATTGATTTTTTATCTTATCATCAGCTATTGGTGGTCAAACTTATGGTCATTCTGACACTGGGTTTTTTAGAGGAAATCCGCTGTCACCACATAAGCTACTCTTTTAGGACAAGCAGCAAGGGATCTTTTATTTGTGCTTCCCACAGGCAGGATAGCACAAACCATAGCCTTTGTTGAACCAGTTATGGATCACTAATCAGTGCAAGTGGTTTACACCAGGGGTGGGGGAAAATAAAATTGTTAATCGGTCCCACGTCATCACTACCTGGGGGGAGGGGTTGTGGGGTAAAGAAGAAAGGAATACAAATAAAAATTATAAAATCATTTAAAAGATGATATTTGCCAAATAGTGTTTTAAAAACAAAATCATAGTAGCATTTGTATATTTTTATCTTGAATCATGAACGCGAAACAATAAACATCAAAACATGAAAGAAAAACAAAATGTTTGATCACATCAGTGAAAAAAACAAATTATATATATTTTACATAATGATGATAATGGAATAAATAATATAAAAAAGGAATAAAAGTTATGCATTTTAACTCCCATATATGTATAAAAAGTACCAGTATTAGTACTGTCCTGAAAATTAATAAACAATAACACTGTTGGAGCGTTTGACAACTTGAGCTGGCACACTTTTAGACAAAGCAATTAAAGCCGCACACCCTAGTTCCATCCAGCGAAAATAAATTATAATTTGGTTAATCTACAAACCTGTAACACACTTAGATCACGTTTTTATCAAGTGGAGTGAAAAAGCAGGTTTTATATCGATAAATACCATGGGAATCCCCATGTCCCAATTGCTTGAAATAATTTTGAAAGTTAGTATTCTGATGTCACTGGTAGATGTCGCTCGAAGCACAACAATGCCTACGTCACGACAAATTTCACAAGTGTGCACAGACTTGGGGTGTGTTCTTTTCACCTCTCCTGAACATGTTCCAACTGTTCTGTCCTGGTTGTATCCCCTCTCCAGATATCGTAAGACTTAGCAAAATTATTGGAGGGTTTGTAACGTTTTGTATTGAGACACTTACTTGTCTAAACTTTATTGTTACTGAAAATGTTCACGAACTGTGAAGAAAAATCTCACAAATGAACAACAACAAATCGGATGTTAATTGCGCGAACCGTGCACGAGAAAACAAACCGAACCAAAATGATAACTGTCACGTGGTATACCAACATCTGTGACGTTTACACAGGAAGATTCCCTCTAAAAATAGATTGGACCTCGCTTGCGGTTTTTTCTCGACAGCACGTCTTGTGAAAAAATGCAAAAAATGCATTTCGTGGTTTTACAAACATCAGGATTACCAAAAAGCACTTCAGGTGAATGGAAATGTGTATTCTAAATAATAAAATGTAAGTAAAGTGCAATTTTATTTGTGAAAAATGGGGTTTAATAGCGAAAAACAACGCCGTAATGGTTAACAAATAGCCGTAACTAGGGTGTGTCCCTTTAATAACATTGTCGCCGATTGGATGACATTTGACCTCTCCTGGCTCTAAAAATAGCCGGTTTAGCTATTCCAGCTCACTCCCACTTATTTCAGTATATTTTATGCTATTTCAAGCAGTTTGTTACTTTGTATTTCACAAAAGCCTCTTGCCTCGGACTAGGACACTCGACCAGAGCTCCATACACAGGCGTTGACAGGTGTTGATTGTAACCAGTTGCAAACTCTGGGTCCTTTGTTTTAATTGGAGTGTAATACCTTGGTAGCTTTCTCAGGAAGAATGATGTTATTGTTAACACCTGTTTTATCTTGTGACCAGCACAGCGGCTTTGACAAATGTCTAGCCTAGTGGCAGTAGATTGATTGTAGGTCGACTTATCATCTTATGGCAGACTTTAAAATCACAGACATCTGAAACACCAGTCAGTTTGACCACTATTTATTTATTTATTATTATTTTAAATCATGCACAAGATGGACAGGTGCTTCGGACCGACAAGAATGACAAAAGTGGGACAGGCAAATGCACGTTTTTAAAAAATAATTTCGGTCTCAGAGATTGAGAATCGGTCCCAGACCGGGAAAAAAGGGCATTTCCCCACCCCTGGTTTACACCTACCCATTGAGCCTTGCAGAGCACTCACTCAGGTTTTGGAGGCGGTATCTGGATTAAAAATCCCATGTCTCGACTGGGATCCGAACCCAGTACCTACCAGCCTGTAGACCGATGGCCTAACCACAACACCACCGATGGCCGGTAATTTGTTTTAAATTACCGATCTAAAGTCTAATCTGTTAATGACTAATCTATAAATGACTTATATAAAATTGTAAATAATATTATATGTTTATTTTCAGTGTGTAACTTTGTTGTACATGACCGCTGTTTACGAACTGTGGTGTCTGCGTGTTCGAGTGTTGCATCAAGTCTTATAAAGGTAAGAATGTTTCACCTTGTGTCGTCATAGTAACACGTAGTACATTTTTAAAATAGTCTTGTAAACGTAAAAATATTTCACCTTGTGTTGTCATAGTAACATGTAGTACATTTATAAATACAAAGTCTTGTAAAGGTATATTTCACCTTGTGTCATCACAGTAACGTAGTATTTTTTTGAATACAAAGTCTTGTAAAGGTAAGACTAATTCACCTTGTGTTGTAATAGTAACATGTAGTACATTTTTAGTACATTTTTAAATACAAAGTCTTGAGATAAGAATGTTTCACCTTAGGTTGTCACAATAACATGTAGTACATTTTTAAATACAAAGTCTTGTAAAGGTAAGACTACATGTATTTCACCTTGTGTCATCATAGTAACATGTAGTACATTTTTAGTACATTTTAAATACAAAGTCTTGTAAAGGTAAGACTACATGTATTTCACCTTGTGTCATCATAGTAACATGTAGTACATTTTTAGTACATTTTTAAATACAAAGTCTTGTAAAGGTAAGACTACATGTATTTCACCTTGTGTCATCATAGTAACATGTAGTACATTTTTAGTACATTTTTAAATACAAAGTCTTGTAAAGGTAAGACTACATGTATTTCACCTTGTGTCATCATAGTAACATGTAGTACATTTTTAGTACATTTTTAAATACAAAGTCTTGTAAAGGTAAGACTACATGTATTTCACCTTGTATCATCATAGTAACATGTACATTTTTAGTACATTTTTAAATACAAAGTCTTGAGATAAGAATGTTTCACCTTGTGTTGTCACAATAACATGTAGTACATTTTTAAATACAAAGTCTTGTAAAGGTAAGACTACATGTATTTCACCTTGTGTCATCATAGTAACATGTAGTACATTTTTAGTACATTTTTAAATACAAAGTCTTGTAAAGGTAAGACTACATGTATTTCACCTTGTATCATCATAGTAACATGTAGTACATTTTTAGTACATTTTTAAATACAAAGTCTTGAGATAAGAATGTTTCACCTTGTGTGGTCATAGTAACATGTAGTACATTTTTAGATACAAAGTATTGTAAAGGTAAGAATATTTCACCTTGTGTCATCATAGTAACATGTAGTACATTTTTAGATACAAAGTATTGTAAAGGTAAGAATATTTCACCTTGTGTCATCATAGTAACATGTAGTACATTTTTAAAAATAGTCTTGAGATAAGAATGTTTCACCTTGTGTGGTCATAGTAACATGTAGTACATTTTTAAATACAAAGTCTTATTAAGGTAAGAGTATTTCATTCTGTGTTGTCATAGTAACCATGGGCATAGGAAGGTGCCAAAAAGTGTGTGTTGGGGTTAGGTGGGTGGCACACCCTGACACACACACACACACACACACACATATATATATATATACTCTTCAAAAAAAGAAACGCAAAAGGGTACAAATGGGTTATAACTCCGATTTTATGTTTCCTACCGGTTCGTGCTTTGTGAATATAAGGTCATTGCATGTCCCAAACACATTCCCATGGTTACATTCGATAAAACGCAGCTACTGTACAATAAAGTTCCAAAATGTGAATATTCGCAAAAACGCAGCCACGTGCAAACCATGTCACCACTGCACGTGCGTTGTCTGCACGTGCAACATGAACACCGACAGTATAAAAGTGCAGGGTGTTCGCTTGACTGGCCTCTGTATCTGGCCGACAGTTGACAATCCAGGACATGCCACGTCTCAGTGAACCGCAGAGAAACAATGCCATCGGCCGACTAGACGCAGGCGAATCCAGAACAGCCGTTGCCAGGGCATTCCATGTGTCCCCAAGCACCATCTCCAGACTGTGGGACCGTTACCAGCAACATGGATCAACACGTGACCTCCCTAGATCCGGTCGACCACGGGTCACTACCCCCGGGCAGGACCGCTACATCCGGGTACGCCACCTTCGGGAACGATTGACTACTGCCACCTCCACAGCCACAGCAATACCAGGTTTGCGCAGGATATCCGACCAGACCGTACGGAACCGCCTACGTGAGGTAGGAATTCGTGCCAGACGTCCAGTTCGAGGTGTCATCTTAACACCACAACACCGTCGACTCCGACTGCAGTGGTGCCAGATTCATCGACAATGGCCTCAACTGCGATGGAGACAGGTGTGGTTCAGTGACGAGTCCTGATTTCTGCTCCGACGTCATGATGGAAGATGTCGCGTGTATAGGCGTCGTGGTGAACGTTATGCGGCAAACTGCGTGCAGGAAGTGGACAGATTCGGCGGGGGTAGTGTCATGGTGTGGGCAGCCATCTCACACACTGGCAGAACTGACCTGGTCCACGTGCAGGGCAACCTGAATGCACAGGGCTACATTGACCAGATCCTCCGGCCACACATCGTTCCAGTTATGGCCAACGCCAACGCAGTGTTCCAACATGACAACGCCAGGCCTCACACAGCACGTCTCACAACGGCTTTCCTACAGAACAACAACATTAATGTCCTTCCTTGGCCATCGACATCACCGGATTTGAACCCAATTGAGCATCTATGGGACGAGTTGGACCGACGCCTCCGACAGCGACAACCACAGCCCCAGACCCTGCCCGAGCTGGCAGCAGCCTTGCAGGCCGAGTGGGCCACCATCCCCCGGGAAGTCATCCGTACTCTGGTTGCTTCAATGGGCAGGCGGTGCCAGGCAGTTGTCAACACACGCGGAGGCCACACCCGGTATTGACTCCAGATGACCTTGACCTTGGTGGTGTGTCCTATCACTTACTCACAATGGACTAGAGTGAATTGTGAACAATCCTGCAACATTTGGTAATTATCGGACTCACCATTCAATAATTAAATCAATTCTCCAAATGTTACGACAATGTGGTTTTGCGTTTCTTCTTTTGAAGAGTATATATTGGATGTCAAACATTTGGTAATTTTGACGGATAGTCTTAGAGAGGAAACCTGCTATATTTTTCCATTAGCAGCCAGGAATATTTTATATGTGTAACAGGGTCCATGTATTGAACAACAACAACACGTCTCGTTTGGAAAACGTTTTACTCTCGTGGGAGAATCATGTGTCAATGACAAACAACACCCTGCAAGATTAAAAATACACAGTATATAATAACAATTCATTATAAGTTGGTTATACAAATATTTTCCAAATCTTCAATTCATCATAATAAAAAGATAAATCATCATCATAAAAATATTACAATCCATAGTTAACTTTTTCTGGTTCACACCTATAGATGATAAAAAATACTATTTCAAGGGAGATAACCACTAAAGTAAATGGTTAGCATTAAATGAATATATTACCCTAATTAGATGTAAATAAATTACAAGTGAATATGTTGTGAGAAAATAAACACTTTACTCTATTAAATATTACAATTACAATATAATGACATTAAATATTAATACGGTATTGAATTCATGTTTGACAATAAATCATCACTATTCCATACCCTGTATGTGGTACACGGGCGCACCACAATGATTTCACAAGTGAGTTGGCACTACTGTCAAAACCTGGGGAATAATAAAATATAACTAAATACCTAATATGAGTTATTAAGCATTACCTCATTACAAACAAAACATAAAACATTCACACCGCATACACCCATTGATATAAATATAACTAAATACCTAATATGAGTTATTAAGCATTACCTCATTACAAACAAAACATAAAACATTCACACCGCATACACCCATTGATATAAATATAACTAAATACCTAATATGAGTTATTAAGCATTACTTCATTACAAACAAAACATAAAACATTCACACCGCATACACCCATTGATATAATAAAATATAACTAAATACCTAATATGAGTTATTAAGCATTACCTCATTACAAACAAAACATAAAACATTCACACCGCATACACCCATTGATATAAATATAACTAAATACCTAATATGAGTTATTAAGCATTACCTCATTACAAACAAAACATAAAACATTCACACCGCATACACCCATTGATATAAATATAACTAAATACCTAATATGAGTTATTAAGCATTACCTCATTACAAACAAAACATAAAACATTCACACCGCATACACCCATTGATATAAATATAACTAAATACCTAATATGAGTTATTAAGCATTACCTCATTACAAACAAAACATAAAACATTCACACCGCATACACCCATTGATATAAATTAATAAATATTATTGGAAATCTTAAAAATGGATAAATGCCTAAAATACAAACCTAAGCTTAAAATATAACCTTTAAGCTAAATAATTAATATTATATGTTGTTAAGATTACTTTTAGAAACTATTTAAACATTTAACAATTAGTTAATAGTTACTCACAAAACTTTACACAATAATAATTAAATTATCAAAATAATTTAAACACCATTTACTTGTAATGATTAATTTCTACATAACTATATTATATTATATTTGTTGTTTTAATAATGTTTAACTAAAACTATTAAACTAATTTGTACCTGTAAATGTAATTGTCCTGTCACAATCTCATGTCCATCATGTCTGCTGTCAATGTGATTTGTGATCATGAAAAGCGTGCAGTGCTATTATCCAATCAGATAAAGGAAACCTGACTAAGAAAACTATTAAAATAAATACTATTTTGCAGACAACTATATCTGACAAATACCTAAAACATAATATTAAAAATAGCAAACTATATACACTTACCGTATTTGACCGGAAATAAGCCCATGTCTTTGAATAAGCCCCCTCCGTTTTGATAGCATTTAAGAAATTAGGCCCTCATTCGTAAATAAGCCCACCCCCAACTTCGTCACCTTATAAATAACATGAAATTGCAAGTTTGCTCAAAGTTCATTTAAAAGGTCATGCCTCCTGCAGATAATTAAACACAAATGTAACACAATATTTTACCACCAGTGAGATTTAGCAGTCTAACAATAACAGTGTGTAACATTGTTTTCAATTTCATGCCTGCAGTATTTCTCTGAAGTATCCAAACCCAAGTATGAACTAAAAACCAATGTCTATTTTTACCACCACACTGGGTCCGCAGTTAATGCTAATTAAGCAAATACCTTATTCTGATTGGCTAAGAACAATGATCTTAGATTGACAATTCTTTGAGTTTGTTGTTAATTGCTGTTGTTTTAAGTCTTCTCAGCATTAAATTTTGGATGTAAATAAACAGCACTGGTAAGTAATTGTAACATAGAAGGTGTGTTTCTGATAATTAGATACTAGTAAGAAAAACACAATTTAATTAATAAACAATTATTATTTATTAATAACAAATGGAACACTAATTAATAGATGTGCTACTGAACGTTTTTTGTTTTCTTCCTAGTTCATTTAAGTATTGTTATTTATTTTAATTATTATTATTAATTTTTTTTCCAACAAAACTGGCCCCTTGTCTGGGAATAAGCCCACCCCATGCTAAGCTCACAATGAGTAGTCTTGGCCCCCTGGGCTTATTTCTGGTCAAATACTGTAATATTACTAAAATATCATCTGCCACACCTGCACCATCACACCGACAGGATAACACATACCACAGCCTTTGATAAACCAGTCGTGGTGCACTGGCTGGAACGAGAACTAGTCCAATAGGTCCACTGATGGAGAACAATCGCAGACTGACAGTGCATCAGGCGGGTGCTGTACCGGCTGGGCTACGTCTCGTGTCCCAACTTGGAAGAACAAGGAAGGAATGGTCTATTTAATGATGCATACAACACATTTGTATATCCAGTTATATGTCTGTGGACGTAGGGTTTAGGAACACACAGATGATGCATACAACACATTTGTATATCCAGTTATATGTCTGTGGACGTAGGGTTTAGGAACACACAGATGATGCATACAACACATTTGTATATCCGTTTATATGTCTGTGGACGTAGGGTTTAGGAACACACAGATGATGCATACAACACATTTGTATATCCAGTTATATGTCTGTGGACGTAGGGTTTAGGAACACACAGATGATGCATACAACACATTTGTATATCCAGTTATATGTCAGTGGACGTAGGGTTTAGGAACACACAGATGATGCATACAACACATTTGTATATCCGTTTATATGTCTGTGGACGTAGGGTTTAGGAACACACAGATGATGCATACAACACATTTGTATATCCGGTTATATGTCTGTGGACGTAGGGTTTAGGAACACACAGATGATGCATACAACACATTTGTATATCCGGTTATATGTCTGGACGTAGGGTTTAGGAACACACAGATGATGCATACAGCACATTTGTATATCCGGTTATATATCTGTGGACGTAGGGTTTAGGAACACACAGATGATGCATACAACACATTTGTATATCCGGTTATATGTCAGTGGACGTAGGGTTTAGGAACACACAGATGATGAGAGAGGAAAGCCACGTTCTTTGTAACATCAGTCATGGAGCAATGTCTGGAACAAGAAATAGCCTTGTTCACTAACAGCCATCACTCCTAGGGTGACTGTTCATCAGACAAGCACCTTAGCACTCTACTCCTGTTGAATAACATGGTGGCTTCAAGAAATTTATATTTCACTCTGGCAGATATACTTTTTTCTCCTGTGCATCACTTATACTAAAATCTGTTACTTCTTCCAGCCTCAGACCCCTGTCTCCCCTAACAACCTACTTGCTTCAGCCCCTTACAAAAACTGAGCAGCCTCTTCTCTAAACATCGGAACTGTTTCACGTTATTTAATCAAATGCAATTCCTAGAAACCTGCCTTCATTCAGAGCTTCTAGAATTTTATAAAAATCCACTAGCCATGAAATCAGTGATTTTAAAAATGTACTAGCCATGATTAAAAATTCACTAGCCCTACTTTAAATAAATACAATTTTACTAATAGTAATAATCAGATATGTCATCTAAAGAGGGAGACAGAGCTTAAAAATCCTTAGATTGGGGTGGAAAGAGGGGGCAGGATATTCATATTTAAAAACTATGTAAATGCAGCATTTGACAAGGTTTTTTTCTTCTCCACTAGACGTCGGGCTAGTTATAATAGTTGTTTACTAGCCCAACACTGAATATCACTAGCCATGGGAGTGGGGCTACCATAATCTAGAAGCCCTGCCTCATTGCAAGTCTCCCTGCCCCACCCAGAACCCATAGTACATCCTGTTTGAAAAATACTAGTATGTGTAATATCATGACCTAACCTTATATCCAGTGATTCTAAATATCTTCCTGTTCCTGCCCCTCCCAAACATGGTGCACAACCTGTTTGAGGGTGTATACTACCAAATCAAATCCCATAGACGACAATAGGAAGGAAGGAAGGAAGGAAATATTTATTTAATGATGCACTCAACACATTTTATTTACAGTTATATGGCATCAGACATATGGTTAAGGACCACACAGGTATTGAGAGAGGAAACCTGCTGTTGCCACTTCATGGACTACCGTACTCTTTTCGATTAGCAGCAAGGGATCTTTTATATGCATCATCTCACAGACAGGATATTACATACCACGGCCTTTGTTACTCAGTCATGGAGCACTGGCTGGAACGAGAAATAGCCTAATGGGTTCACCATTGGGAATCAATCCTAGACAGACCGTGCATCAAGCGTCCCCAGACGACAGTAGTAACATATGTGACTAAAACTCCTACCTGCAGCGTAACAGTCGACATAATCACCATAAATATAAATACTACCACCCCTCACCCTTAAAGTGAATCAGAAACGCACAAACTTTGGGTACCTTTTCTTTACAGGTACCCCATACATGTTTCAAGCACAAGGTTACTTGACACAGTGGTACTAGATAAAATAAAACCAAATAAATTGTTTTGCCCAGATGGAACTAAATTTTTTTTTACAACCAACACACTCACATTTATCACCAGTCATAGGACTTGTGGTGTTAACTTCTCTATTAGAAATTGGGTGCACCTCGAACTTTGACCCAGCCAGAATTATTTGGTTCAGTACTACCTTGAGAAGAGACGGGCAAAGAAAACTGCAGTATGTTCTATGTCTCTCTGCACCTCCCAGGACCAACTGCAACTCCTGTTCTGACTCTGTTCTCAAAATATGTTTACATACATGTATATCATACCTACACTCATAATGAACCACTACTACTAATTCTCTACTCTCAGCCGCACCCTATGTCTGTCCCTCCCAGATATTGTGTACAGCCTGTTTGAGTATGTTCTCACTTTCTCTGCCCCTGCCAGAACCCACTGCAACTCCTGTTCTCAAAATGTGCGTAATATTAAGACCTAGCTTTATATCCAGTGATTCTAAAAAAAATCTCTCTCTAATGTCAGCTGTGCCCTGCCCATCCCAAAAATGATGCAGTTCGTTCTTATTCTGTCTGCACCTCCCAGAACCCATTGCAACTTAGTAGGGCCTCCATGAGTCCAAAATATTGGACTGAGTACTTGAGTCAAATTCGACCCAGACCCGAGTACCAGATACTTACACTAGATGATAATGAGTCTTGGAAATAAAGTGAAATAGCTTTATGCATCTTAATTCCAGCGCTGAAGATGGATTCCAAATCATGTCATTGTGTTGCATTCCACACATTCCACTCATAACCCTATAATGTAACCGGTGGCAAGCATGTGGCAAAATGATGTAAAAAATGGAATTAAATGAGAGTGCTCTTCCTTGAACGGGTACTCGAGTTGTTCATAGGACTCGAGTCTTGCTAGACTCGGCCTGTGGCCGAATACTCGTGGAGACCCTACAACTCTGCTTTCTATATATGCTTTACATGTAAATCACACCTACACTTTTAATGAACTGCTACCACAAACCCTCTACTCTGAGCCGCTCCCAACTCCTACCCCTCCCCAAACATGATGCACAGCCTGTTTACAGTCAGGCAGACAACACTATGCAGTATGTTCCTCCCAGAATCAGCTGCAATTCCTTGTCACTTTTTACCCACGTGTATAACCACAACCATAAATCCTTTTTCCTCAGACATGCCCCACCCCTACCACACCCCTCCCAAAACCAGTGTACAGGCTGTTTGAGAAGAGTGAGGCAGTATGTTCTTGGTCTTTCTGAATGAATGAAGGAATGTTTAACGACACCCCAGCACGAAAAATACATCGGCTATTGGGTGTCAAACTATGGCAATGCAAACAAATGGGTCTTTCTATGACACCTACACTCTTAATAAATTAATGAACCACAACCATAAATCCCACCCCTGCTACTCCTCTCCCAAAACCAGTGTACAAGCTGTTTGAGAAGAGTGAGACGGGCAACACAGTGCAGTAGTACGTTCTTGGTCTTTCTGAATGAATGAATGAATGAATGTTTAACGACACCCCAGCATGCAAAAATACATCAGCTATTGGGAGTGAAACTATGATAAATGTAAACAAATGAGTCTTTCTGACTCTCTCCCAAGACACTCTGCAATTCATGTTCTCACAATGTACTCTACCTGTGCATGCACATCACCCCTACACTCATAATGAACCACTGCTAGAAATCCCCTACTCTCAGCCACTCCCAGGGCTGCAGAAAGTACTTGCCCACTCACCATATGCGAGTACAAATTCTGACGGATGAGTTCACAATTGCAACTACCAGTCTGACGGTCCATCTGTCGTTTTTATTTTGTTTGCCACATGATGTTGATCATTTACCAAGTGTTCTTAATAAGGTTTTGTCAATATATCTATATATCTTTGATTATTATTATTATTATTGTTATAATTAGTAAGAAGTCCCCAAGGGATAATAGTCTAGAACTAACTGAGCTACCTTCTATAAATATTTTTTATTTTATTATTATTATTATACATGTATATCATTTGAAGTGAAGACACTGTATAACATTGTTAATAATATATTGTTCTATAGACTGGCCAACTAGTAGAAATTCTGGTGGGCTAGTATATTCTAGTTGGTTCTGGTCCAGCAGGCTAGTTGAATATTTTTCATTTCTACACCCTTGCACTCCCTATGTCTGCCCCTCCAAAAAAATGGTGCACAGCCAGTCTGAATACAATCTAATTAAAATTAGCTCCACTATTACATGTGGATCTAACACCAGCCAGTTGGAACTCATGTCCACCAATCAAAACCTTACTTGCAGAATCATGCCAGTGATTTAAAAATAACTTGAAAACATTCCAAATTATCCTGAGGGTATACAATATGTTTCATGTGAATTACGAATGCCTTATTTAGACCAGTAGAACTAATTTTAATCAGACTGCTAACAACACTGCGTAGTCTCCAATGTCCAAGTAACATTTCGTCTGTAATAGTAATTTAAATATTGACCAATCACATTTCGCCTTTTATAACGTTATTTGGGAGCATACAAATTCTAAAAATATCGGGCGAGTCTATTTTAGTGGCCGCAGTACAGCGAACCATACCAATACATACGGGGTGGATTATCAGTCTTCAATTTTACATTAAAAATTATTTATTTATTTATAAAAAAAAAACCCAAACTAAATCAGTCTTCAGTTTTACATGTTTTAAGGCATTCGTAATTCACACGAAATATACCCTCAGAATAATTAGGAATGTTTTCAAATTATGTTTAAATCACTGGCATGATTCTGCAAGTAAGGTTTTGATTGGTGGACATGAACTCAACTGGCTGGTGTTAGATCCACATGTAATAGTGGAGCTAATTTTAATTAGATTGGGTGGACATGAGCTCCAACTAGCTGGTGTTAGATCCACATGTAATAGTGGAGCTAATTTTAATTAGATTGGTGGACATGAGCTCCAACTGGCTGGTGTTAGATCCACATGCAATAGTGGAGCTAATTTTAATTAGATTGGTGGACATGAGCTCCAACTGGCTGGTGTTAGATCCACATGTAATAGTGGAGCTAATTTTAATTAGATTGGTCTGAATATGTTCTGTTTTAGCGCAACTCTTGTTCTTAAAATATGCCTAATATCAAAACATAGCCTTATATCCAACGATTATGATTCTAAAATTTTCCCTTTACTTTCAACCGCACCCCACCCTGTCCCACCCTCAAAACCTGCACAGCCTGTTTAAGAAGAGTCAGTATGTTACTGGGTTCTCTGTCCCTCACAGAACCCTCCTAAGACACTATTTTCGCTCTAGCCAGTGCACTACGACTGGTACATCAAAGGCCGTGGTATGTGCTATCCTGTCTATGGTATGGTGCATATAAAAGATCCCTTGCTGCTAATCAAAAAGAGTAGCCCATGAAGTGGCGACAGTGGGTTTCCTCGCTTTATATCTGTGTGGTCCTTAACCATATGCCCGACGCCATGTAACCGTAAATAAAATGTGTTGGGTGCGTCGTTAAATAAAACATTTCCTTCCTTTCCTTCCTCAGACACTATGCGACTCCTGTTCTGAAATTTGCTGTACATATATGTCACACCTACAATCATAATGAACAACTGCTACAAATACCTTACCCTTGGCAGCACCACATCCTTGCCCCTCCTTAAAAAACATGGTGCACAACCTGTTTTAGAAGAATCAGGTAGACAGAGCTGTGCAGCATGTTATCGGTTTCTGTAGTCTCCCAGAACCCACTGCAACAGTGTTCTCATCTCCTGTTCTCAAAATATGCCTTACATGTATATCACACCTACACTCATAACAAATAACTACCATAAATGCCCTACCCCTGCTCCTCCCAAAAACTGGTGGACAGCCAGTTTGAGAAGAGACAGGCAGACAACACTGTGCAGTATGTTATCGGTTTCTCAGCCCCTCCCAGAACCCACTGCAACTCTGTTCTGTGAAATAGGCTTCACATAGATATCACACCTACACTCATAATGAATAACTACCATTAATGCCCTACCCCTGCCCTTACCCCTGCCCCTGCCCCTCCTAAAACTGGGTGTACAGCCTGTTTGAGAAGAGACAGGCAGATCACACTGTGCAGTATGTTATTGGTTTCTCAGCCCCTCCCAGAACCCACTGCAACTGCGTTCTGTAAAATAAGCTTCACACATAATTATATCACACCAACATTCTTAACGAACCACTACTCCAAATCCCCTGCTCTGAGCCTCACCCTGCCCCACCCTCCCTCCCCCTCCCAGAAAGCGGTGCACAGCCTGCTTGAGAAGAGCGAGGCAGGCAGCAGTGTGCAGTATGTTCTCATTATGAATACACGCGTCCAAAAATAGCAGTGGCCACAGTGTGGAGAAAACAGGGGAGAAATCAATAAATCCAGTGCGCTTGTTAGCAAAGGAAACAGGTCTGGTCATTTGTACTCATGCTATCGATCGCCAGCGCTGACCTCCAAACGAGGGATGGCCACCGCGCGCGCCACAGAGAGAGAGGGCGCTTTTTGCAGCAGTTTGTCATCAGGCACGGCCAACAGTACATTGTATGTACATGTGATGGCACAGAGAACATAGATATACATTGTAATAATTGTTAGTACCAACAGTACATTGTGTGTACATGTGATGGTTTACAGAGAACATAGATGTACATTGTAATAATTGTTAGTACCAACAGTACATTGTGTGTACATGTGATGGCACAGGGAACATAGATGTACATTGTAATAATTGTTAGTACCAACAGTACATTGTATGTACATGTGATGGCACAGGGAACATAGATGTACATTGTAATAATTGTTAGTACCAACAGTACATTGTGTGTACATGTGATGGCACAGAGAACATAGATGTACATTGTAATAATTGTTAGTACCAACAGTACATTGTATGTACATGTGATGGCACAGAGAACATAGATGTACATTGTAATAATTGTTAGTACCAACAGTACATTGTATGTACATGTGATGGCACAGAGAACATAGATGTACATTGTAATAATTGTTAGTACCAACAGTACATTGTGTGTACATCTGATGGTTTACAGAGAACATAGATGTACATTGTAATAATTGTTAGTACCAACAGTACATTGTATGTACATGTGATGGCACAGAGAACATAGATGTACACTGTAATAATTGTTAGTACCAACAGTACATTGTATGTACATGTGATGGTTTACAGAGAACATAGATGTACATTGTAATAATTGTTAGTACCAACAGTACATTGTATGTACATGTGATGGCACAGAGAACATAGATGTACACTGTAATAATTGTTAGTACCAACAGTACATTGTATGTACATGTGATGGCACAGAGAACATAGATGTACATTGTAATAATTGTTAGTACCAACAGTACATTGTATGTACATGTGATGGCACAGAGAACATAGATGTACACTGTAATAATTGTTAGTACCAACAGTACATTGTATGTACATGTGATGGCACAGAGAACATAGATGTACACTGTAATAATTGTTAGTACCAACAGTACATTGTATGTACATGTGATGGCACAGAGAACATAGATGTACACTGTAATAATTGTTAGTACCAACAGTACATTGTATGTACATGTGATGGTTTACAGAGAACATAGATGTACATTGTAATAATTGTTAGTACCAACAGTACATTGTATGTACATGTGATGGTTTACAGAGAACATAGATGTACACTGTAATAATTGTTAGTACCAACAGTACATTGTATGTACATGTGATTGTAGAGAGAACATAGATGTACACTGTACTAAATGTTAGTACCAACAGTACATTGTATGTACATGTGATGGGTACAGAGAACATAGATGTACACTGTACTAAATGTTAGTACTAACAGTACATTGTAGTACATGTGATGGTACAGAGAACATAGATGTATATTGTAATAATTGTTAGTACCAACAGTACATTGTGTGTTCATGTGATGGTACAGGGAACATAGATGTACATTGTAATAATTGTTAGTACTAATAGTACATTGTATGTACATGTACATGTGATGGCACAGAGAACATAGATGTACATTGTAATAATTGTTAGTACTAATAGTACATTGTATGTATATGTACATTGCACTAACTGTTATTACTAACCATACATGTGGGGATGAGGGGAAGAAGGTCTGGTTAACAAATGTGTCATGTAAATCAGTAAAATATATATAAAGAATAACTAATATCCTATATCATTAACTTTTTTCTTCTTCTTTTTGTCCTGCAGTCCATAAAATTTAAGGTGGAAAGCTGTTATTCTTGTTATTTCAGCTACATTATACGATTGGCTATTTTGTAATACATGTAGCTATGCATGGTAGGTCATATGCATGACATCAAAAGTGATAATCTGCTAGTATACATCTATGACTTTGCTTTACTCAGTCATCACAATCTGCCAACAGAAACAGTGTTTGCAGGATACAAGTTCACATTCCTGTGTTGCTTCTGAACACTGTACATAAAGTGAATTTCACCTTGTGATGTCCAGCCACTGACATTAATAAAAAGTAAATCATTAGATAGGGGTAGAATTGCTCCAAAGAAATCACTCACATGGTTATTTAATTACATAATATTTGTTCTAGCTGTTTAATTACGTGCATTTACAAAACTCTGTTGGTGTTATTTAATTAAGTTTATCCTATAACGTACCCATGATATCCATGTCATAAACACATGTGATAATTTAGTGTATTAACCCGTGTAATAATGGTATGCAAATTTAAAGGTATATGCAAATTTGTAAGGTGTCTAGGTAATAATGTGTTGCTATCAATGGGTCATTTGTTTACAAGCCAACAAGACCTGGATACCTGAGCGTAACATTTTCACAAGAATGGGTGACATCAAACTAATTTGTGCTAAACATGATCACGTCATATTACCGATGGATGCGACTTTAGTACTGTGATTTACTAAAAACATGATCACGTCATATTACCGATGGCGGTGACTTTAGTACTGTGATTTACTAAAAACATGATCACGTCATATTACCGATGGATGCGACTTTAGTACTGTGATTTACTAAAAACATGATCACGTCATATTACCGATGGCGGTGACTTTAGTACTGTGATTTACTAAAAACATGATCACGTCATATTACCGATGGATGCGACTTTAGTACTGTGATTTACTAAAAACATGATCACGTCATATTACCGATGGATGCGACTTTAGTACTGTGATTTACTAAAAACATGATCACGTCATATTACCGATGGATGCGACTTTAGTACTGTGATTTACTAAAAACATGATCACGTCATATTACCGATGGAGGCGACTTTAGTACTGTGATTTACTAAAAACATGATCACGTCATATTACCGATGGATGCGACTTTAGTACTGTGATTTACTAAAAACATGATCACGTCATATTACCAATGGAGGCGACTTTAGTACTGTGATTTACTAAAAACTTAATTAAAATGTTATTTTAGAAGTGTTACAGGAGAAATAGAATTTTCTAATCTTAGTGCTACGGTATAGTAAAACTGTTGTAGGCTATATATAGAGTTGTAGTGACATTATAGCTTAAGACATTTTTATGATAACATAGCACTAAGATGGCTTTGAAGATCTGTAGCCTGGAGTATTTAATTATGTGTATTTTCAGAACCCAGTTATTTAGTTAATTATATTTTCTAGTTTTCAGAAGGTCCTGGTTGTTTATTTATGTGTTTTTTCGTTATTTCACAAAAAGGTTGATACATTTTCTATTTTTCACAAAGTCCTGGTTGTTTAATTATGTGTATTTTCTTTACCCAGTTATTTAGTTCATTATATTTTCAGAAGGTCCTGTTTCTTTACTTACATCTATTTTCTATATTTCACGAGGTTGTTTAACTTGATATATTTTCTATTTTTCACAAAGTCACAACGAGGTTTATTAACTTGATACTTTTTCTATTTTTCACAAAGTCGTCATTGTTTAATTATGTGTATTTTGATAACCTAATTATTTACTTCATTATATTTTCAGAAGGTCCTGGTTGTTTACTTACGTCTATTTTCTATATTTCACAACGAGGTTGTTTAACTTGATACATTTCCTATTTTTCACAAAGTTCTGGTTGTTTAATTATGTGTATTTTCTCAACCCAGTTATTTAGTTAATAATATATTTGTTTCTGTTTTCCAGAACCCGGTTGCCCACTGCTGGTCTGAGCCTGGGCACTTTAAACGAAAATTTTGCAATGTCTGTCGGAAACGACTGGAAGACAGCCCTGCAATTCACTGTGAAAGTAAGTGTTTACTGTTATACGTACAGTTCGTGACACAACTGTAAAACCAACCACCCACCCATAGATGGTTTCCTAGTCTGTAGGTGTTTACTGTTACGCATACAGTATGTGACACAGCTGTCAAACCAACCAACCAACCACCCATAGATGATTTCCTAATCTTTAGGTGTTTACTGTTATGCACACAGTACATGACACAACTGTAAAACCAACCACACATAGATGGTTTCCTAGTCTGTAGGTCTTTACTGTTATACATAAAGTACGTGACACGCCCGTAAAACCAACCAACCACCCATAGATGGTTTCCTTGTCTGTAAGTGTTTACTGTTATGTGTACAGTATGTGACACAACTGTAAAACCAACCAAACACCCATGGCTGATTTCCTAGTCTCAATTGTTCTAGATGAACACAGTAATGTCGATGACACACAATTACCACACCATTATATTGGCTTCATACCCAATAACAGAGTTCGAAATTATCACTTATCCGTTTGTCCTGACAAGTGAATAATTGGTCGGACAAGCAAAATGTACCTCAATAGTTGTCCAGTGGACAAGTAAAAATGTATATTGCTGTTTCATTTTGAGAAACCCAAAACATTATCCTTGCACTTAAATAAAACTAACAACTCATTTCGACAAGTGAAACTATTGGTGGACAAGTAGATTTCTAGATGTACTTGTCCTGTGGACTATTATCCTGTTCAATTATTTAGACCCAAAGTTTTTTGCAAATGTTACGTTTATTTCCTATTCGATATTTGTTTTCTTTGCATTTACATGAAAACAAACCCAAACCCCGACAGGTTTTATATACAAATCATCATATAAAATGCACAAGTTGACTTAATTCCACTTTTTAAAAATCTCTGTGTCGTTTGAATGCACGTTATTTCTCCTATAAATAACTACGGTCATTTGCATATCAAAAGCATCATTCTATAGTGCGTTTCAGACTAATGTTCGGTTCTATCGTCCTCTCCGCACAAATCGTAGTATGACCTATATTTAAGAAAATATCTGTAAACATGAAGCAGGCGCGGATTCAGGTGGGGAGTTCAAGTGACAAAACCTCAGTTTGAAAAAAAAAATATGTATCAAATATTATAATTATATTGTGGAATACACAAGCGCTCGCTGAAAGGAGAGACAGACAGACAGAGAGAGAGAGAGAGAGAGAGAGAGAGACGTCATTTATGTAACGACGCACTCAACATATTTTAATCTATGGTTATATGGTTATAGGGAGAGAGAGAGAAGAATATGGTATGCATGCGATTGGTGGAGGTGTGGCCCTCTGCACAACCCCAACCCCACTTAAGGCTTCTTTTATATATGGAGCGGGACGTAGCTCAGAGGTAAAGCGTTCGCTCATGGTAGGTCGACTGATCGATCCCACATGGTGGACCCATTGGGTTGTGTCTAGTTCCAGCCTGTGCACCACAACTGATGTATAAAGGCTGTGGTATGTGCTATCCTGTCTATGGGATGGTGCATATAAAACGTCCCTTATTGCTTATCAAAATTGCTTATCGTAAACAGTGGCCTATGTGGCGGTAGCGAGTTTCTTTCTCACTGTCATAATGCTCCTTAACCGTTTTGTCTGACGCCACATAAACGTATATCAAATGCGTTGAGTGTGTCGTTAAATAAACATTTCTCTCGTATGTATGTGTAGTCTATATGCATTTCTAGTCGATTAGTTTATAGGTTGTTACGTTGTTTGATAGTGAATGATATGGAAATAAAAAAAATTTGGTGTTAAAGAGTTCATGCATACATTAAAGTAATACTCCTGATGGGTATGGAGAAATAACTTAATCAGTCGACAAACTCATTTCTTCATCACTATCTTCGTTAAGGGGGACTATCACAGGGGGTATTTTATTTCTTATAAAACTATTTTGTTTTCTAAAATCTTCTTCGATCTTTATTACATGTTTAACTGTGTCAGAGAAGTGTGTAGGTGTTACAGAGTTCAATGCATGTGCAAGTTCTCTCTGCACCGTGGTCATTTTACCATCATTATGACGAGCTATGTGCCCTTTGACTTGACTCCAGATCAGTTCTATCGGATTGAGTTCAGAATGTCTTGGTGGCAGTCTTAGACACAAGTGCCCACGGCGTTCAGCAATATCATCAGTAACAAATTGCTTTGCACATTTGTTACTTTTCACAAGTTCATAAAGAACTGGCTTTGTCATGTTACTCTCAAAAGGTATATTTTGTTTCGTAGCCACGACTGAATTTCTTCCTTTTTAGCGTTTAGTGCAGGACATCGTGTAATCTCAGTTAATTTGTTGTGGTAGCTTGCGTTATCCATGACGATAACAGAAGGTTCTGGTAGAGAAGGCATAAGTTGTTCTTCAAACCATTTGATGAAATTGTCATGATTCATCTCACCATGATAGTCTCCGTCTGTTTTTTTAGCCTCAAAGATCAATTCACAGCCATCTATCAATCCATATTTATCACAGCCAGCATGACAAATAATAAGTCTTTTTCCCTTCCCAGTCACCGAACAGAGTTTAGGAACTCGATCAGCAGCGTCTGATTTCGGCAGGTGATTGGCGGTACTTGTGCCCGGGTGGATATCTGTCCAGTGATGGGACATTCACCCAGGTCTCATCTTGATACACTATTAAATACCCCTGTTCTCGTAAACTGGATATTTCATGGAGATAGGACAGTCTCCTGTCTGATATATTGGCGTGCTCAAAAATCACTTTTCCAGTTGTAGACATATGTTGGTATTTAAAATCAAGGTCATGGAGTGTTCTTCGTAAAGTTGATATGGATATGTTGATTCCACATTCCTCCCTTAAAGCCACGTTAATCTTATCTCTATAAAATCTGTATACTCGTCGTCTAATAACATCTTTATCAAATAAATCGATGAGTTTTCGGTCGCGTTTTTTAACAGTGATTTCTGTGCTTGGATTCGTAGAGCTTAGATTTTTCACAGTTCTTTTTACTGTTGAAACCGAAACTTTAAGTGCAGCGGCAACTCGATCGACAATTCGATAAGAAGCATACCTAGGTCTACCGCGCTGATATTCATCTTCAAAATAATCGAAAACGTTCTTAATACACAATTTTACATCAACTGAAGTGTTTTTCGATTTACCCATATTTTACCTCAAATAACAATAACAAGAATGTCGACTACTACATTTTCAATGAATTTATATACCCTACCTAACTTGTATTTTACGTGGTTTACACATTGCTACAATAGCACGTGCAGTCATAGATCGAAATAATGATGTTATTGACCAAGCAATGCTATCGTATTTTGAACATTCAGGGCTGTGTCTGCGGGATGAAAAAGTGGTTGAACCCATACGAGTCCGAACAATAGCGCTTTGGTTTTTCGCATTACAAATGTAACACCCCACCCCAAACCCCAGCCCCTAGCACCACCCTAAATACTATATATATATATATATATATATATATATATATATATATATATATATATATATATATATATATATATATATATATATATATATATATTATATATATATATATATATATATATATATATATATATATATACGTATGAGTTCCCAATTTAGAGGCAAATTAAATAACATTTTTATTATTATTTGATGTTGGTGGCCTCTGACATTTTTCCCCCCCCCCCCCCCCCCCCCCCCCCCCCCCGGTCTTCTGGGTCCGGCCCTCTGGGTCCGGCCCTGCATTAAATTTATTTATACATTTGGAAAGCACATTCCTGCGGTGTGTGAGGTGATTTGTGTTTATTACTGTGCTACACCTCAGTTGTGTTAGGTTAGGTATGGTATGCTAATATATAATTGATATAATAAAATAAAAATACATAATACATTAGCTAAATTTATTAAATATAATGCACCTACAAGAAAGGGTTACATGTTATGTTTGTTTACATCTATGTTTAACGGAAAGATTAGACAATGCTGTTACACACTGCAAAACAATAATAACCTTGATTTAGTGAAACAAGCTATAATGGCCTTCACGTAGCCTCAGATCCCAATGTTTTGATATGCAAATGACCGTAGTTATTTATAGAAGAAATAACGTGCATTCAAATGACACAGAGATTTTTAAAAAGTGGAATTGAGTCAACTTCGTGCATTTTATATGATGATTTGTATATAAAACCTGTCGGGGTTTAGGTTTGTTTTCATGTATATGCAAAGAAAACAAATATAGAATAGGAAATAAACGTAACATTTGCAAAAAACTTTGGGTCTAAATAATTGAACAGGATAATAGTGACAAATTCTAATTATTTCTATCACTGGATAATATATAACATTATACTTGATGAATGGTACTTTTTTTCTTCTTTCATCTTTTTAACCTTTTAACTTAAAATTGTATATATATTTATGTAAAACAGAAACATAGCAACATGTAAACAGCGTCGTCTGCTCAGTATGAAACTCAGTTCAATTTTGACAGGGGTGATGGTAAGAAAACAGGTCTTTTTGTCTCCTAAAATGGCAACTCCAGCTAGTGCACCACGACTGGTGTAACAAAGGCCATGGAATGTGCTATCCTGTCTATGAGATGGCCTCTCTTAATATCTGTATGGTCCTTAACCATATGTCCGACGTCATATAACTGTAAATAAAATGTGTTGAGTGTATTGTTAAATAAAACATTTCCTTATTCCTAAAATGGCAAAGCCCTTTTTGAATTTGAATAACCGGCTTCGGTGACGCAGTGGTTAAGCCATTGGACTGCAAGCTGGTAGGTACTGGGTTCGCAGCCAGTACCGGCTCCAACCCACAGCGAGTTCTTAAGGGCTCAATGGGTAGGTGTAAGGCCACTACACCCTATTCTCTCTTACTAACTAACAACTAACCCACTGTCCTGGACAGACAGCCCAGATAGCTGAGGTGTGTGCCCAGACAGTGTTCTTGAACCTTAATTGGATATAAGCACGAGAATAAGTCGGAATGAAATGAATATTATGTTGTGATGGCCTCTATAGGGTGTATACTACCAAATCAAATCCCATAGACGACAATAGTAACATATGTGGCTAAAACTCCTACCTGCAACGTATCAACCGACATAAACGCCACGGATATAAATACTACCACCCCTTACACTAAAAGTGAATCAGAAAAAAATGGGGGTCAAGCTGCTCGTTTCTGAGATAACGGGTAGCGTCTGTGACTACCCTAGTTTCGCACAAAATTCGAGTACTTTTTTTTACAGGTACCCCATACATGTTTCAAGCACAAGGCTACTTGACACATTGGTACTAAATGAAATAAAATTGCAATTTTTTTTTACCCAGATGAAACTATTATTTTTTACAACCAACACACTCACATTTATAACCAATCACAGGACTTGTGGTGTCCACTTCTCTATCAAAAGTTCGGTGCACCTCGCACTTTGACCCAGCCGGAAGTTATTTGGTTTAGTACTACCTATACTGATAACATACATTTTTCAAAAAGTGTCCAGCTATGTGTCTTTATGACAACCAGACCGGCCTCGGTGGCGTCGTGGCAGGCCATCGGTCTACAGGCTGGTAGGTACTGGGTTCGGATCCCAGTCGAGGCATGGGATTTTTAATCCAGATACCGACTCCAAACCCTGAGTGAGTGCTCCGCAAGGCTCAATGGGTAGGTGTAAACCACTTGCACCGACCAGTGATCCATAACTGGTTCAACAAAGGCCATGGTTTGTGCTATCCTGCCTGTGGGAAGCGCAAATAAAAGATCCCTTGCTGCCTGTCGTAAAGAAGAGTAGCCTATGTGGCGACAGCGGGTTTCCTCTAAAAACAGTGTCAGAATGACCATATGTTTGACGTCCAATAGCCGATGATAAGATTAAAAATCAATGTGCTCTAGTGGCGTCGTTAAATAAAACAAACTTTACTTTTTTTACTTTATGACAACCAGGATCTGGTGTATTCTGACATAAACTGACAACCTCACTGAAACTGTTGTTTCTACAGTGCAACCTAATATAATGTACACCTCAAAAAGCATATATATTGCATATAGTTTTGTACAAATGCAATATGTCATATTAAACAACAAAATGTTTTAAAATAAAACTCCTGAAGATATTTACTTTCAGTTGGGTGTGTGTACTCAGGTATATATGTAGAGACAACAAAGATAGTCAGAGTACCTCTACCCCTTTAAAGAATTCCATTAAAACACATGCACTTGATTGACCCCTAGATTATGAAGACCTTAACAGGCACATCAAAGAAATATCAGTATTAAAAAAATACACTGTCTGAGGAAGGAAACACAAACATGACTGTACCTGTATGAAGTAATGACTTAATGTCCTGAACATTAGTGTTGGGAGGAAATCCTGTATGCTGGGTGTGGGTGTCTTCAAGTTACCAGGTGTGCGAATTTCAAATCCATCGGCCATGCTGATTTTCATAATGAACCATCAAAACTATTGGCAGCCACCAATATTCCTGACTATATTTTATTTATAGCCTACTGTAGTTGGAGGTTTTAATAGTTGTGATATCTGGAATTATCATGCAGCTTTAACACATTTATTTTTGATTAATTACTGAAAAAAACTATTTTTAAATGACAAAATTACCCGAACATCTATTTTCTTGCATTATTTTCTAATCCTGATGAATACAATATGTACATTAGATGTATTCCTACAATCTGTAATCCAGCATTTTATTTAGCTAGTAACATTAGGTAATACAGCTTTAACAATAAAATAAATTATCAACTTAATCCAAGGCAGATAATCAGATCTGAAAAAATTGGTTCTGAATCTAGTATAAACTCAAAATACTTTTCATGAGAGCTAACTAAGTGATTATTAAAAAAAAATTTTTATCTGGAGATCTAAGTATATGTTTAACAACCTTATTGTTATGTACAAATAAGAACAGAAGGCACAATAGTGACAACAAATTTAATTATGTTTTTGGTAAAGTTTTTCTTAAAATTTACTTTAAATTTTGCATAAAACTACAAATTTGTCTAAAATATAACTTAGCACCCTATAAATATGTCAAAATGACAATAAAAATCAACTTCTTTACAAATTTGAGTTTTCAGAATTTCATACATAAAAAATTAACAATGTTAATGGAAACTAAAGACATTAACCCACTATTGGCACATGCTATTTTTAATATAAAAATAAATTGCTATTAAAATCTTAGTTCAGGTTGCTTATATATAATACCATATTTAAGAGCAGTTGTATATGGCAAGTCAAATACCATGTAAAAAGAAATTATTGAAATCTTTACAGTATGAATTATAGGCCAAAACCAACTTTTCTTCAGTGCTAACTTTGATTCAAACTCCATTCAGAGCCATGTACAGAGATTATTGTCAAGGTCAAGGTCATTGTGAACTTGTATGATCGAGTGATGGCTAATTTATCAACCAGTATAGTTTAATTAAATAAAATGACAAAATCATAATATTTTTTATTATGCACTGAATATGTGCTATAGGGTGTATACTACCAAATCAAATCCCATAGACGACAATAGTAACATATGTGGCTAAAACTCCTACCTGCAACGTATCAACCGACATAAACGCCACGGATATAAATACTACCACCCCTTACACTTAAAGTGAATCAGAAAAAAATGGGGGTCAAGCTGCTCATTTCTGAGATAACGGGTAGCGTCTGTGACTACCCTAGTTTCGCACAAAATTCGAGTACTTTTTTTTACAGGTACCCCATACATGTTTCAAGCACAAGGCTACTTGACACATTGGTACTAGATGAAATAAAATTGCAATTTTTTTTTACCCAGATGAAACTATTATTTTTTACAACCAACACACTCACATTTATAACCAATCACAGGACTTGTGGTGTTCACTTCTCTATCAAAAGTTCGGTGCACCTCGCACTTTGACCCAGCCGGAAGTTATTTGGTTTAGTACTACCTTTAGCTCTCTCGACAACTTTGAAATGTGATGTGACAAGAATAAGTCGGAATGAAATGAATATTATGTTGTGATGGCCTCTTTAGCTCTCTCGACAACTTTGAAATGTGATGTGACAAGAATAAGTCGGAATGAAATGAATATTATCTTGTGATGGCCTCTTCAGCTCTCTCGACAACTTTGAAATGTGATGTGACAAGAATAAGTCGGAATGAAATGAATATTATCTTGTGATGGCCTCTTCAGCTCTCTCGACAACTTTGAAATGTGATGTGACAAGAATAAGTCGGAATGAAATGAATATTATCTTGTGATGGCCTCTTCAGCTCTCTCGACAACTTTGAAATGTGATGTGACAAGAATAAGTCAGAATGAAATGAATATTATGTTGTGATGGCCTCTTCAGCTCTCTCGACAACTTTGAAATGTGATGTGACAAGAATAAGTCAGAATGAAATGAATATTATGTTGTGATGGCCTCTTCAGCTCTCTCGACAACTTTGAAATGTAATGTGACAAGAATAAGTCAGAATGAAATGAATATTATGTTGTGATGGCCTCTTCAGCTCTCTCGACAACTTTGAAATGTAATGTGACAAGAATAAGTCAGAATGAAATGAATATTATGTTGTGATGGCCTCTTCAGCTCTCTCGACAACTTTGAAATGTAATGTGACAAGAATAAGTCAGAATGAAATGAATATTATGTTGTGATGGCCTCTTCAGCTCTCTCGACAACTTTGAAATGTGATGTGACAAGAATAAGTCAGAATGAAATGAATATTATGTTGTGATGGCCTCTTCAGCTCTCTCGACAACTTTGAAATGTGATGTGACAAGAATAAGTCAGAATGAAATGAATATTATGTTGTGATGGCCTCTTCAGCTCTCTCGACAACTTTGAAATGTGATGTGACAAGAATAAGTCAGAATGAAATGAATATTATGTTGTGATGGCCTCTTCAGCTCTCTCGACAACTTTGAAATGTGATGTGACAAGAATAAGTCAGAATGAAATGAATATTATGTTGTGATGGCCTCTTCAGCTCTCTCGACAACTTTGAAATGTGATGTGACAAGAATAAGTCAGAATGAAATGAATATTATGTTGTGATGGCCTCTTCAGCTCTCTCGACAACTTTGAAATGTGATGTGACAAGAATAAGTCAGAATGAAATGAATATTATGTTGTGATGGCCTCTTCAGCTCTCTCGACAACTTTGAAATGTGATGTGACAAGAATAAGTCAGAATGAAATGAATATTATGTTGTGATGGCCTCTTCAGCTCTCTCGACAACTTTGAAATGTGATGTGACAAGAATAAGTCAGAATGAAATGAATATTATGTTGTGATGGCCTCTTCAGCTCTCTCGACAACTTTGAAATGTAATGTGACAAGAATAAGTCAGAATGAAATGAATATTATGTTGTGATGGCCTCTTCAGCTCTCTCGACAACTTTGAAATGTAATGTGACAAGAATAAGTCAGAATGAAATGAATATTATGTTGTGATGGCCTCTTCAGCTCTCTCGACAACTTTGAAATGTAATGTGACAAGAATAAGTCAGAATGAAATGAATATTATGTTGTGATGGCCTCTTCAGCTCTCTCGACAACTTTGAAATGTGATGTGACAAGAATAAGTCAGAATGAAATGAATATTATGTTTGTGATGGCCTCTTCAGCTCTCTCGACAACTTTGAAATGTGATGTGACAAGAATAAGTCAGAATGAAATGAATATTATGTTGTGATGGCCTCTTCAGCTCTCTCGACAACTTTGAAATGTGATGTGACAAGAATAAGTCAGAATGAAATGAATATTATGTTGTGATGGCCTCTTCAGCTCTCTCGACAACTTTGAAATGTGATGTGACAAGAATAAGTCAGAATGAAATGAATATTATGTTGTGATGGCCTCTTCAGCTCTCTCGACAACTTTGAAATGTGATGTGACAAGAATAAGTCAGAATGAAATGAATATTATGTTGTGATGGCCTCTTCAGCTCTCTCGACAACTTTGAAATGTGATGTGACAAGAATAAGTCAGAATGAAATGAATATTATGTTGTGATGGCCTCTTCAGCTCTCTCGACAACTTTGAAATGTGATGTGACAAGAATAAGTCAGAATGAAATGAATATTATGTTGTGATGGCCTCTTCAGCTCTCTCGACAACTTTGAAATGTGATGTGACAAGAATAAGTCAGAATGAAATGAATATTATGTTGTGATGGCCTCTTCAGCTCTCTCGACAACTTTGAAATGTGATGTGACAAGAATAAGTCAGAATGAAATGAATATTATGTTGTGATGGCCTCTTCAGCTCTCTCGACAACTTTGAAATGTAATGTGACAAGAATAAGTCAGAATGAAATGAATATTATGTTGTGATGGCCTCTTCAGCTCTCTCGACAACTTTGAAATGTAATGTGACAAGAATAAGTCAGAATGAAATGAATATTATGTTGTGATGGCCTCTTCAGCTCTCTCGACAACTTTGAAATGTAATGTGACAAGAATAAGTCAGAATGAAATGAATATTATGTTGTGATGGCCTCTTCAGCTCTCTCGACAACTTTGAAATGTGATGTGACAAGAATAAGTCAGAATGAAATGAATATTATGTTGTGATGGCCTCTTCAGCTCTCTCGACAACTTTGAAATGTGATGTGACAAGAATAAGTCAGAATGAAATGAATATTATGTTGTGATGGCCTCTTCAGCTCTCTCGACAACTTTGAAATGTAATGTGACAAGAATAAGTCAGAATGAAATGAATATTATGTTGTGATGGCCTCTTCAGCTCTCTCGACAACTTTGAAATGTAATGTGACAAGAATAAGTCAGAATGAAATGATATTATGTTGTGATGGCCTCTTCAGCTCTCTCGACAACTTTGAAATGTAATGTGACAAGAATAAGTCAGAATGAAATGAATATTATGTTGTGATGGCCTCTTCAGCTCTCTCGACAACTTTGAAATGTGATGTGACAAGAATAAGTCAGAATGAAATGAATATTATGTTGTGATGGCCTCTTCAGCTCTCTCGACAACTTTGAAATGTAATGTGACAAGAATAAGTCAGAATGAAATGAATATTATGTTGTGATGGCCTCTTCAGCTCTCTCGACAACTTTGAAATGTAATGTGACAAGAATAAGTCAGAATGAAATGAATATTATGTTGTGATGGCCTCTTCAGCTCTCTCGACAACTTTGAAATGTAATGTGACAAGAATAAGTCAGAATGAAATGAATATTATGTTGTGATGGCCTCTTCAGCTCTCTCGACAACTTTGAAATGTGATGTGACAAGAATAAGTCAGAATGAAATGAATATTATGTTGTGATGGCCTCTTCAGCTCTCTCGACAACTTTGAAATGTGATGTGACAAGAATAAGTCAGAATGAAATGAATATTATGTTGTGATGGCCTCTTCAGCTCTCTCGACAACTTTGAAATGTGATGTGACAAGAATAAGTCAGAATGAAATGAATATTATGTTGTGATGGCCTCTTCAGCTCTCTCGACAACTTTGAAATGTAATGTGACAAGAATAAGTCAGAATGAAATGAATATTATGTTGTGATGGCCTCTTCAGCTCTCTCGACAACTTTGAAATGTGATGTGACAAGAATAAGTCAGAATGAAATGAATATTATGTTGTGATGGCCTCTTCAGCTCTCTCGACAACTTTGAAATGTGATGTGACAAGAATAAGTCAGAATGAAATGAATATTATGTTGTGATGGCCTCTTCAGCTCTCTCGAGAACAAGAATAATAAAGTAGGCTTTCGATCGTTGTTAGGGTGAGACATAGCCCAGTGGGGAAGTGCTCGCTTGATGCACGGTCGGTTTGGGATCGATACCAGTCAGTGGGCCCATTGGGCTATTTCTCATTCCAACCAGTGCACCACGACTGGTACATCAAAGGCTGTGGTATTTGCTATCCTGTCTATGGGATGTTGCATATAAAAGATACTTTGCTGCTAATTGAAAAGAGTAGCCCATGAAGTGGTGACACCGGGTTTCCTCTTTCAATATCTGTGTGATCCTTAAGCATATATTCGATGCCATATAACTGTAAATAAAATGTGTCGAGTGCATCATTAAATAAAACATTTCTTTCCCTCCTCCTTTACAATAACAATAAACAGGGTGCCTGACACTTCCATTTTCAGAACACTGGAAAACATTCAGTGCAAACTTGCTATTGGCAATAATATTTTACTATTACTAATCCATCAAACAATGAAAGAAGCAAATATTGTAATTAAAACATTGTACCATTTGCAAAATATGGATATGAAATGAACTTATGGTAAGATATGATCTATTTATTGGGCCAAAATGATGCTGCGCAGCATGTGTCTGTCGTTAATAACCTAGAATCCTCAATTGTTGTCCAACTGCTTTTACCAGGCTTGGACAAATATTACATTTTTGCAGTTGCCTATGGGCTACTACAGTGTTCTACTTTGCGACCAAAATGGTTGCCAATGCGACCAAAATGTTTGACTGATTGAATTTATTATCGTCGCCATCTGGCGACTGACTCCAAAAATGTCTATTAAATTATTTGCCATGTGTGTTCAGAGTCCTAACAGCGAAAACAAATGAAATTTGTTGACATCATTCAGGGAATAATTTGTACAGAAAAAAATGGTTAGCAGTTGCTGCTAATCATTTTGTGATTTGATTAGCACCTTTGTAAATTTAATTAGCAGTTTCCACGTAGGCTTAAGCATGTAAGTTATGGACAGCACAATGAATCCCTTCAGAGCCCAAGAGATTTTGTGATCTACACACACATGTAATTGTCTTCAGGATGTATTCTAAGCAATAAGATATACTGTGGAGTGTGAATAAATCATCATTTGATGTGTACCTTAATTGAAAGTTCCAGTATTATCAGTTTTGATGTACATGCTAAGTATTAGAGGGCGTATCCACTTCTCCCTTGGGTCAGTTTCGCGAATCCACGCGTTTACCGTAGACAAATTAACAACCATTTTGATCCATGTTTTGCACAAGTGACGTCAGCACAAAAGTTATTTTTAGAACACAAAAAGTCAACTACCGGTATTAATTCCAAGTTTTACCGAATACACATAACGTCATTGAAATTTCGATTGAATACTGAATGTGACAAAGCCGAACTTTGCCAATTGAAAGAGTGAAAAAAACATGATGGTAATTTTGCTACAACCGCGAAAATGATTAGATTATTTGGTTCGCAGTAAGAGCGATCCATAGTGCGAAATTGGTTCGCACGTGAGCTAGAATGACTAGCAAACTGCGATGCGAACCCCAACAAATTATTCCCTGTCATAGTGTGGTCAGAACACTTTGGTTTTTTACGAAGTTGTCCGAGTGATCACTGTGAATTCCGTATTAATTTTTGGTATCGTTCGGAACTCATCGTTGATTTTAGTGATTTGGCGAAAACAATCCAGATATTTCGATTGGTGTGTTATTTTAATGCAGACTACCATTTGGAATATCTCAATTGATATCGATTTCTAGATGATATATGTAATAAAGAAGTTCCGAATACTGTATTGTACCATACATAACCGATTGACTATGGTACATTACTGGTAGTTGCATTCGATTGAAGAACACAAGTACAAAATCAAGTAAAGGTTGCTCACTCACTGTTCATACTATACACATTGTAATCAAACATGATTATTAAACAATGCATTACAAAATAAGCATTTCAACAGTTATGTAACGCTCTTTGATGCACCATGCGATGTGTTCTTGCTGTGTAGATGTATGCACTGTTTCCGCCCAGCATGTAGAAGCACGGCGAAAACTTTCAAAACGGCAAAATGTTAAAATATTACAATTCTTTAGGAAAACAAAAATCTAAAACTTGAAATGCTAATCAAGAAGACGAGACCGGTGAAACAAGTACTGAAAAGTCAAATGAATTGAGGCCAATCTGAGAAATGTGCAGCTGAATCCAAAAACTGTAGAATATTTAATAAAACTTCACTTTCAGTTTCTGTGGCTTGAACATGGCGATGATACTGACACAATGCACTATACCAATATTGTAGAAAAATTAGCAGGCATGTTGCTGGCATAAATCAAATGAGGGGAGACAGGTTTTTTTGTATACCCACCACCCACAAAATAAAATTTAAGTTAAATGATAGGATACGTAGGAAAAAAACATAGCAGTCATATGACGCATAGAATTATAATTACTTTCCCTCCCACCTCCTCATGCGATCAATTCTGAAATAGTCCTCATTTCAAATTCATGATTGAGTGAAAACTAAACAATTTCATTGTTTCAAACTGTTTATTTAATCCAGCAGCATAAGTCATGTATAATGTTTAGATGGTTACGACACATGCATAAATGATACAAAAAGAGTAGTGTGGCTAGTAACATTTTAAGCTTGGCGAGTACAATTTTGTTTGTCCACTATAACCAAAGAAGAGTAATTTATAAAACCAAGCGTAGAACACTGTACTAGGCATCTAAAATACGGTAGGCCAGCAACAGGTTATGGAAGCTTCATATTTTAAGATGCCCAGATTCATATATAGTACTTTCACAAATAAATATCTGGCAGCCTGTTGGGCTTTTAACACAAAATATTATAGTACTTTCACAAATAAATATCTGGTAGCCTGTTGGACTTATAACACAAAATATAGTACTTTCACAAATAAATATCTGGTAGCCTGTTGGGCTTATAACACAAAATATTATATTAACCTGGTTTATAAATTGGGTAGTCATAAGCAATCGGGCACAGGAGTTTTTAAGTCTGTTTTTAAAACATTAATCTTTTCATAGTCCTTTCTGTCTCTCTCACTCTGTCTGCCTGTCTGTTCTGTCTGTCTCTGTCTCTGTCTCCCTCTCTCTCTCTCTCTCTCTCTCTCTCTCTCTCTCTCTCTCTCTCTCTCTCTCTCTCTCTCTCTCTCTCTCTCTCTCTCTCTCTCTCTCTCTCTGAGACACTCTCTCTCACACTCTTACTCTCCTATCCCCTTCTTTCTCTCTGTGTGTCTCTTAGTGTGTCTCTCTCTCTCTGTCTCTGTCTGTCTCTCTCTCTATCTCTCTCTCTCTCTCTCTCTCTCTCTCTCTCTCTCTCTCTCTCTCTCTCTCTCTCTCTCTCTCCCCTCGCCTCTAAATAACCATACATATTAGATGTTAAATAGCCATAGTTTAAAAATGTGCTGAGGTGCCACTAAACAATCATTCCTTTCCTTTGCCACCAGTGGTGAGTTTTCAAGCTGGTAGTCACAAACAATCATACCTTTCCTTTGCCACCAGTGCTGAGTGTACAAGCTGGTAGTCACAAACAATCATTCCTTTCCTTTGCCACCAGTGCTGAGTGTACAAGCTCATAGTCCAATCATTCCTTTCCTTTGCCACCAGTGCTGAGTGTACAAGGTCATAGTCACAAACAACCATTCCTTTCCTTTCCCACCAGTGCTGAGTGTACAAGCTGGTAGTCACAAACAATCATTCCTTTCCTTTGCCACCAGTGGTGAGTGTACAAGCTCATAGTCACAAACAATCATTCCTTTCCTTTCCCACCAGTGGTGAGTGTACAAGGTCAGTCACAAACAATCATTCCTTTCCTTTGCCACCAGTGGTGAGTGTACAAGCTCATAGTCACAAACAATCATTCCTTTCCTTTGCCACCAGTGGTGAGTGTACAAGGTCAGTCACAAACAAATTCCTTTCCTTTGCCACCAGTGGTCAGTGTAGGTCAGTCACAAACAATCATTCCTTTCCTTTCCCACCAGTGGTGAGTGTACAAGGTCAGTCACAAACAATCATTCCTTTCCTTTGCCACCAGTGGTGAGTGTACAAGGTCAGTCACAAACAATCATTCCTTTCCTTTCCCACCAGTGGTGAGTGTACAAGGTCAGTCACAAACAATCATTCCTTTCCTTTGCCACCAGTGCTGAGTGTACAAGGTCATAGTCACAAACAATCATTCCTTTCCTTTGCCACCAGTGGTGAGTGTACAAGCTGGTAGTCACATAATCCAAGAACAAAAATAAACTTTCACAGTCAATTTGCAAGCACGTAAACCCAAAATAAAATTTCAGAAATAAACTAAAATAAATGAAAATCAATTAGCAGTGGTCTATTTTAGTTTTATCAGCTATATTTCAACAAAACATGAACCCACGACATGATGATCTATTTATATTACTTTATCCAATAATGGCAATAGGTTAATTGCAATAAATACATGACATTAATTCTTTAGCATCTAACGTTACAATTAAAAATGATTTTACAGAATCATGTTTCCAAAGTGAAATTTGTCATTTTAAATAGGTCTCCCTTTTTCAACTTCAGATTGACAGAAACCAATGCTTGTTTTGTTGTATGTAATATTTTTATAGAGGACGTGCTAGGAAGTCTAATTACCTAGGTAATGCACATTTACGTTAAGTTTAGAAGTTAATTTTATGTCTAAAGAAAACCTTTACATCACAGTTTTTGACATCAGCATCTGTTTTCACTTTGACTCATTAACCATCACCTTCTTATATAGTGTTTTTTTTTTTTTTTAACAACACCACTAGAGCACCTTCTTATAGTGTGTATCATCAGAGTCATTATTGGCAAGCTGTGGAGACTCACTGGGGTCAAATTTGACCATTGACCAAGACTGGGATATTTTCATAACAGTTTCTTTTGGGGGTGTCAGTTATGTTTAAACACTAGTAGTTTGTTTATTACTATTGTCATGGAATATGGGGTATTTTCATAACAGGTTTCTTTTGGGGGTGTCAGTTATTTTTAAACACTTTGTTACAAATATTGTCATGGAAATTGGGATATTTTCACAACAGGTTTCTTTGGTGGTGTCAGTTATTTTTAGACACAAATATTTTGTTATGAATATTGTCATGGAAACTAAATAAATGGAGGGCCGACAGACTTTTAGAAATTCATTGCTAGTAGTTTAATATGATAATTATAGGAAATTGTGATGCTTTCTAAACATTGTTTCAGTCAAATTTGACCCATGATGAATTTTTCATGCATTTATGAAAACTACCCTGCTGGTGGACCCATTGGGCTATTTCTCATTCCATCCAGTGCACCACAACTGGTATATCAAAGGTCATGGTATGTACTACCCTCTCTGTGGGATGGTGCATATAAAAGATCCCTTGCTACTAATGGGAAAATGTAGTGGGTTTCCTCTCTATGACAGTGTCAAAATTACCATATGTTTGACATCCAGTAGCTGATGATTAATAAATCAATGTGCTCTAGTGGTGTCATTAAACAAAACAAACAAACGTCTTATGAAAACTATTGAAACGTACATTTGGCTAGAACTTGTACTTGTAGACTGGTAATAATGCTTTGTACAGTGAAACGTACATTTGGCTAGAACTTGTACTTGTAGACTGGTAATAATGCTTTGTACAGTGAAACGTACATTTGGCTAGAACTTGTACTTGTAGACTGGTAATAATGCTTTGTACAGTGAAACTCTGCTAAACCGGACACCCTTGGGACCAAGTAAAAAGTCTGGTTTTAAGAGGTATCCGGTTTAGAGAGGTTCTCTTCTGTACAGATATTTGAAACAGGACCATGAAAAATGTCTGGTTTTGAGGGGATTCCGGTTTATAGAGGGTCCTGTTTTGAGAGGTTTCACTAACTGTGTTCACTCTAAATTGTTGGGGGGTGGGGGGGGGGGGGGGTTGGAGGGGCGTAGCCCAGTGGTAAAGCACTTGCTTGATGCGAGGTTGGTTTGGGATCGATCCCCATCGGTAGACTCATTGGGCTGTTTTTCGTTCCAGCCAGTGCACCAAGACTGGTATATCAAGAGCCATGGTATGTGCTATCCTGTCTGTGGGATGGTGCATATAAAATATCCCTTGCTGCTAATTGAAAAGAGTAGCCCATGAAGTTGCGACAGCGGGTTTCCTCTCAATATCTGTGTGGTCCTTAACCATATGTCTGACGCCATATAACCGTAAATAAAATATGTTGAGTGCGTCGTTAAATAAAACATTTCCTTCCTTGTAAATTGTTGTTTAAATCACTGAGCTTGAGATGATGTCAGTTTGACACCTTACAATAGAGTCATTGTGGGGCTTCTACAATTTTATAAATATCCACTAGCCATGGATTCAGTGTTTTAAAATAAAGTATTAGCCATCATTAAAAATTCACTAGCCATATTTTAAAGGGACATTCCTGAGTTTGCTGCAATTTTAAAGATGTTATTGACTAACAGAGACATTTTAACACTTGTAATTACAGATCAAATACGCTTGTAATTACAGATCAAATATATTTTTCTGCATACAATATTAGTGGCTGTATATTAAACGTGTTTCTCATCGTTATACTATTTGTACTAGCTAGGTTAAATTAAATTATATTTCCTAATATATATTTTTTTTGTACGTACGAAATTATTTGAAGACAAAATCTGGTTTGGGCTTCTTACAAATATTAAGATGACCAGAAACACATTGAATATACAGACACTGATATTCTAAACAAGAAAATATATTTAATATGTAAGTTTAATAGTAGAAATATTTTATTAGCCGGAAACATCTTACAATGCAGCATACTCGGGAATGTCCCTTTAAGTAATTGCAATGTTGCTAATAGGAATGTCACCTAAAGAAGGAGATAAAGCTGAAAAACGAAGATTTGAGGGAGGGGTCAGGATATTCATATTTACAAAATAAGACTTTTGACAACATTTTGACATTTGTAGCATTTGACAACTTTTTAGTTTTTCACTGGCCATTGGGCATGGCAGTGGTAGTTATTTACTAGCCCAACATTGAATATCACTGGTCGTGGGAGTGGGGCTACCATAATCTAGAAGCTTTGAATTGCTTTTTTTTCACCATATGTTTTTTTTTTCAATGCTGAAAATATATACTGACTCTTAATAGGTTTTGTTGAGTATATAAAAACTTGTAAACATTTGACAGTGTTTTGTCGTGGGGGTTTTTCAGTTTGTGAGTATTACCACATGTATGTACAGTCTTAAGATTTCAAATTTCATGGGAAACACTTTTTCGGTTCCGTGCTTTGTGATCATGGGAACCCATTTTGATACCATTGATTTAAATTATTATTATTATTGCAAAAATCTGACAGAGACATGTCTTCAAAATCAATATAAAGTAGATTTTTGACACACCCTCTCATTATACGCATGCTGTTGTGATTTTGACAGCTAAATAAAAATAATAGTTTAGGCCTACGTCATTTCCTCCCATAATGAAAGTACAGGAAATAGTGGAGCCTATTCGATTGCCACCTTCAGTACTCAAGCACAAGTGTGACATCAACTGTTTTCAGCTTCAGTGATAGTACTATTAGTAGTCAGAAGGTTAAATATTTTCTACAAAAGTATATTTTAATTTCTTCTTCTGCATTCAGTTTGTTTATGCTTCTTGAATTCTAATCATGAGTTTTACTACTATTTTCTTGACACTTATATTTAAAAAGATATACCACAAATAATTTGTGTCAATAATTTTGGTTCAAATGTGTAATGCATTTGATTGGACGCCTTTTCGAACTCTGATTCAGGAACACTGAGAAGCTCTGTTAACACAACAATCTGAGTCTTGTGATTGTGTCAAACACGCTCTTCAGTAGTGTGATGTTAGAAATATAATTTTAAAAAATAAAGTTATATATAATTATATATTATTAGTCTCCTACCGGTCCAACCAGAGGGGACTATAAGTTTCATCTCTGTCCTTCTGTCTGTCACACATATGTTTTTCGGATGTTTCTTGCAGAAGGCTTTGAGATATTGAGCTGAAATGTAGCTATGTATAGCTTTATCGTGTACTGTTACAGATCAGGGTTGACTTTCATGGTGATTTACCCATTTGTGACGGAGTTGTGGTCCCTGAACTTAGGAGATATGAAAAGAAAATTTCCTGACTTTTGTTTTGTAATATTGAAGTGAAATTTTGCATATAGCTTTACCATGTACTGTTACTGAGCAAGTGTAACTGTCATTGTGATTTACCCACTTTTCACAGATGTTTGGCCCTTGAATTTAGGAGATACGAAAAAATTTTTGGGTCAGGTAGGAGACGTGTATTACTTTAACAGTATTCTCAAAATGCTTGTTTTCGTTGAATAGTCGTACTGAATATAATGATCATGGAAATAAAATTTCTGTTTCGTGATTTTACCAAAATGGTACCGGAAACAATCGTTACCATGAAATCCAAAGGCTTGATATTGTACTATACTCTTCAAAAGAAGAAACGCAAAACCACATTGTCGTAACATTTGGAGAATTGATTTAATTATTGAATGGTGAGTCCGATAATTACCAAATGTTGCAGGATTGTTCACAATTCACTCTAGTCCATTGTGAGTAAGAGATAGGACACACCACCAAGGTCAAGGTCATCTGGAGTCAATACCGGGTGTGGCCTCCGCGTGTGTTGACAACTGCCTGGCACCGCCTGCCCATTGAAGCAACCAGAGTACGGATGACGTCCCGGGGGATGGTGGCCCACTCGGCCTGCAAGGCTGCTGCCAGCTCGGGCAGGGTCTGGGGCTGTGGTTGTCGCTGTCGGAGGCGTCGGTCCAACTCGTCCCATAGATGCTCAATTGGGTTCAAATCCGGTGATGTCGATGGCCAAGGAAGGACATTAATGTTGTTGTTCTGTAGGAAAGCCGTTGTGAGACGTGCTGTGTGAGGCCTGGCGTTGTCATGTTGGAACACTGCGTTGGCGTTGGCCATAAACTGGAACGATGTGTGGCCGGAGGATCTGGTCAATGTAGCCCTGTGCATTCAGGTTGCCCTGCACGTGGACCAGGTCAGTTCTGCCAGTGTGTGAGATGGCTGCCCACACCATGACACTACCCCCGCCGAATCTGTCCACTTCCTGCACGCAGTTTGCCGCATAACGTTCACCACGACGCCTATACACGCGACATCTTCCATCATGACGTCGGAGCAGAAATCGGGACTCGTCACTGAACCACACCTGTCTCCATCGCAGTTGAGGCCATTGTCGATGAATCTGGCACCACTGCAGTCGGAGTCGACGGTGTTGTGGTGTTAAGATGACACCTCGAACTGGACGTCTGGCACGAATTCCTACCTCACGTAGGCGGTTCCGTACGGTCTGGTCGGACATCCTGCGCAAACCTGGTATTGCTGCGGCTGTGGAGGTGGCAGTAGTCAATCGTTCCCGAAGGTGGCGTACCCGGATGTAGCGGTCCTGCCCGGGGGTAGTGGTTGACCGGATCTAGGGAGGTCACGTGTTGATCCATGTTGCTGGTAACGGTCCCACAGTCTGGAGATGGTGCTTGGGGACACATGGAATGCCCTGGCAACGGCTGTTCTGGATTCGCCTGCGTCTAGTCGGCCGATGGCATTGTTTCTCTGCGGTTCACTGAGACGTGGCATGTCCTGGATTGTCAACTGTCGGCCAGATACAGAGGCCAGGCAAGCGAACACCCTGCACTTTTATACTGTCGGTGTTCATGTTGCACGTGCAGACAACGCACGTGCAGTGGTGACATGGTTTGCACGTGGCTGCGTTTTTGCGAATATTCACATTTTGGAACTTTATTGTACAGTAGCTGCGTTTTATCGAATGTAACCGTGGGAATGTGTTTGGGACATGCAATGACCTTATATTCACAAAGCATGAACCGGTAGGAAACATAAAATCGGAGTTATAACCCATTTGTACCCTTTTGCGTTTCTTTTTTTGAAGAGTATATTATGTGTAACACAAGTTGTAAATATTTGTACGTACAATGTATTTTCTCTTGTTTTTCAGTTTGTGAGTATTATGCACATCTGGACTGTCAAGACTTTGTGGTCAGCGACTGTAAAGAGTGCGCTACGTACCAGCCCCAGAGAGAGAAGGTCAGTCTCAGTGATACATGTTTATTAAAGTCACACACCTCGGTTTTAGCCTGTGAAAATGGATACCTATGCTTGGCTCAGACTGTCAACTGCCAGCAGAAAGTTGGCCAACTCTATGGTTGCATTATAATTTCTTCCTACTGACGACTTACGACTAGCTAATGGGTTATACGTTTAGAATCGAGTTGTAAGATCGCTCAGACTAGCTACTGGAGAGTCATAAAGTCGTGTCAGCAGAAAATTGGCCAACTTTGTGATGGTAGTTGGTAGTTTGAGCCTAGCGGAAGTTTGGTTATCTACAGACATGTAAAGCATCTGGATAAAGTTATACTTGAGTGATGTATCCTACTTTTGTCTGTAGGAAACATTGTCACTACACGGGACAATACATTCTATTCGTGTTGAAAGGACTAAAGGATCACACCAACTCTAATAGGAGCCCAGTGGTAAAGCTTGATACGCGGTCATTCTGGGATCAATCCCCGTCAGTGTGATGGACCACTAAGCTATTTCTCACTCTAGCCAGTGCACCACGACTGGTATATTAAAGGCTGTGGTATGTGGTATTATGTCTGTGGGATGGTGCATTTGAAAGATCCCTTGCTGCTAATAGAAAAACTTAGTCCATGAAGTGGTAACAGCGGGTTTTATCTCTCAATATCTCTGTGGTCCATAACCATATGTCTGATGCCATATAACTGTAAATAATATGTGCTGAGTGCGTCGTTAAATAGAACATTTCTTTCTTTGTTTATTTCAATGCTTATTTTATGTCAACTAGTTAAAATTATAATCTGGGTACATGGTGTGTCACAATACACCGATGTATCACGATACTGCTGCTGACGATACGATACATGATAGCCTTGCTTGTGTGTTGATACATCTATGTATCATGATACTGCTGATGATACGATACACGATAGCCTTGCTTGTGTGTCTGTACATCAGTGCATCACTACACTGCTGACAATATGATACACGATAGCCTTGCTTGTGTGTTGATACATCGATGTTTCACAATACTCTTGCTGACAATACGATACACGATAGCCTTGCTTGTGTCGATACATCGATGTATCACGATACTGCTGCTGACGATAGGTAGGTGTATCATGACACCCCAGAAAACACTGTAAATCAGGTATCATGATACATATTGTATTGCGCATTATGTATCGTGATATATATCACATATCGTATTGTGAGGTACGTGTATCGTAACACCCTAGAAAACACTGTGAATCTGGTATCATGATGCATATCGTATTGCAGGTTATGTATCGTGATATATATCACATATCGTATTGCGAGGTACGTGTATCATAACACCCTAGAAAACACTGTGAATCAGGTATCATGATGCATATCGTATTGCAGGTTATGTATCGTGATATACATCACATATCGTATTGCGAGGTACGTGTATCGTAACACCCTAGAAAACACTGTGAATCAGGTATCATGATGCATATCGTATTGCACGTTATGTATCGTGATATATATCACATATTGTATTGAGAGGTACGTGTATCGTAACACCCTAGAAAACACTGTGAATCAGGTATCATGATGCATATCGTATTGCAGGTTATGTATCGTGATATATATCACATATTGTATTGCGAGGTACGTGTATCGTAACACCCTAGAAAACACTGTGAATCAGGTATCATGATGCATATCGTATTGCAGGTTATGTATCGTGATATATATCACATATCGTATTGTGAGGTACGTGTATCGTAACACCCTAGAAAACACTGTGAATCAGGTATCATGATGCATATCGTATTGCAGGTTATGTATCGTGATATATATCACATATTGTATTGCGAGGTACGTGTATCGTAACACCCTAGAAAACACTGTGAATCAGGTATCATGATGCATATCGTATTGCAGGTTATGTATCGTGATATATATCACATATCGTATTGTGAGGTACGTGTATCGTAACACCCTAGAAAACACTGTGAATCAGGTATCATGATGCATATCGTATTGCAGGTTATGTATCGTAATATATATCACATATCGTATTGCGAGGTACGTGTATCGTAACACCCTAGAAAACACTGTGAATCAGGTATCATAATGCATATCGTATTGCAGGTTATGTATCGTGATATATATCACATATTGTATTGTGAGGTAGGTGTATCATGACACCCCTAGAAAATATTATGTATCGGGTATCATGATACATATAGTATTGCAGGTTATGTATCGTGATATATATCACATATTGTATTGTGAGGTAGGTGTATCATGACACCCCTAGAAAATATTATGTATCAGGTATCATGATACATATAGTATTGCAGGTTATGTATCATGATATATATTACATATTGTATTGTGAGGTACATATGTAGGTGTATCATAAAACCCCTTGAAAATACGGTATTAGGTATTGTGATACATAATGTATTGCAGGTTATGTATCGTGATATATATTACATATCGTATTTCGAGGTACGTGTATCATGACACCCCTATCGTATTGCACGTTATGTTTCGTGATATATATCACATCTTGAGGTAGGCGCATTGTGACATCCCTACAGAGTACATACATTGTATATTGTTTGGCATATTGTTTAAAAAATGTAGCATCTGGGCCCGTCCAGACTCAATCTCTAATGACGTCGCACATATGCAGTTTGTATGGCATTGTCATGACATTAGTGTCTCAGACTCTAATTATTAGAGTCTCGAGTCTAGACTCTAAAAGTTTTATAAGCACCAGGTCTGTTTTTATGTAGTTCTGATGTTGAGTGGAGTTGACACTGTGTTGTTGTTTTTCTCTGCAGGCGTCTGTCATCCACTACCACCACTGGCGCGAGGGGAACCTGCCGCCCAACTCGAAGTGTGTCGCCTGTAAGAAAACCTGCTGGTCTTCAGAGTGCTTGGCCGGCATGCGCTGCGAGTGGTGCGGAGTCACGGTAAGTTCGACTCACACACAGAATAATATACACACTAGGAAGACCATGGGCTGAGGTATTAGGGAGTGACGGTAAGTTCGACTCACATAATAATATACACACTGGGAAGACCATGGGCTGGGGTGTGAGGGAGTCACGGTACGTTCGACTGACACACAGAATAATATACACACTAGGAAGACTATGGGCTGAGGTATTAGGGAGTGACGGTAAGTTCGACTCACATAATAATATATACACTGGGAAGACCATGGGCTGAGGTGTGAGGGAGTCATGGTAAGTTCGACTCACACACAGAATAATATACACACTGGGAAGACCATGGGCTGAGGTGTGAGTGAGTCACTAAGTTCGACTCACACACACAATAATATACACACTGGGAAGACCATGGGCTGAGGTGTGAGTGAGTCACTAAGTTCGACTGACACACACAATAATAGAATAATATACACACTGGGAAGACCATGGGCTGGGGTGTGAGGGAGTCATGGTACGTTCGACTGACACACAGAATAATAGAATAATATACACACTGGGAAGACCATGGGCTGAGGTGCTAAGTTTGTGTGAATCCACCTGCCTATGTCAGTAAATAACTCATTATTCATTATTTCACTCACATGTTCATTCATTCATACATTCATCTTAACCTTTCCATCCATGTATCCATCCGTTCATCCATCCATCCATCCATCCATCCATCATAAACAGCCATCTGTCCATCTAATAATTTTACCTATCCACCCATTAACCCATCCATCCATTATTCATCCATCCAATTTTGAGCTCAGTGTTACCAGAGTCTTAACAAAACCAAACTATAACTTTCACTTTCACTTTTATTTTGATTCCAGGCCCACGCCCAGTGCTACCGGAGCCTGCCCGTGGAGTGCAAGTTTGGCAGTTTGCGTGACATCATGCTGCCCCCCAGCTGTCTGACCGTCCCCAGGATGGACGTTCCCGTAGAAACCATTCTTGGACTAAGTAGGAAAAACAGTATAATGGATGCTTACGGGCTGTCTTGTTTGTCAGAAGCCAGTGACATTCATTTTATTTTGTCTTTATTAAAACAAATAGCCATGGTCAATGCTAAACACTTGTACAGTTAAACCTCTCGAAACCAGACCCTCTGTAAACAGGAATTCCCTCAAAACCAGACCTTTTTCGCAGCCCCTTTTTAAATATTTGTACAGAAGAGAACAACTCTAAAACTGGATACCTCTTAAAACCAGACTTTTTACTTAGTCCCAAGGGTGTCTGGTTTAGAGAAGTGTCACTGTATATTGCTTACGATCAAGGGCGTACCTAGTCGTGATGGGAGGCAGAGGGAATCAGTTGAACTCCCAGAAAAATACATTTAGCTTAAAAGTGCTCTTTTTGGGGGTTAAAATACCCCTTTTAGTTTGAAAGTGCCCTCTTTTTTTGTTTAAAAATGTTCCTTATACTAAGTATAAAAGTGTTATTTTTAGTTTGAAAGTGCTCTTTTTAGTTTTAAAGGGTCCTTATTAAATTTAAAGTGCTTTTTTGAAAAGACAAAAACACCCTGCTTCCTCTAGTTCAGTAGTGGCCTTTTAAAGTTCAAAAGTGTGCTTTTTTTTAGATAGAAGTGTCCATTTTGTCTGTTTGTAGAAGACCCTCAATTACGGTTCCCTGATTCCCTTTAAATACTGCCACCCCCCTTATTTTTCGACAGGGTATGGCCCTGCTGCAGACCTGTGCATGTAAAACGTTTTAAAGTCCAGACTCGATGCTTTAAGAAAGTCGTTGAATGTTACTGATGTGCTGCTGCTGTTTGGCTTCTGCTTTTTGCTAATCGTCTCTTAACCAACTGTTTGTTTTCATCTTAACCTGACCTCAAACTGAGGGCATTTTCCCCCTGGAACAATGGTCTGGTCTGAACATCCACAAACAGGGCTCTAACTTAACGGCGGCACTGATGGCAATTGCCGTCGTTGAGATATAAATTGTCGTAGGTAGAGATCATCACTGATGGCACATTTGTGCCGTCGATAATAGTGTCAACAATAGCGTAATGTATACACCTGGTGTATATTATTTGCCAATATTTAATATTTGCACATTTAAAAGATGTCTACATATAACAAGATAGGCTTTCAGTCAGGTTTATTTGCTGCAAATGCAGTCGATCTAGGATCAATATCCATCAGTAAACCCATTAGGCTATTTCTCGTTGCAGCCAGTGCACTGTGACTGGTATATCAAAGACTGGTATGTGCTGTCCTGTCTGGGATATAAACAATCCCTTGCTACTAATGGAAAAATGTAGCAGGTTTCCTCTAAGACTGGTATGTGCTATCCTGTCTGGGATATAAACAATCCCTTGCTACTAATGGAAAAATGTAGCAGGTTTCCTCTAAGACAATATGTCAGAATTACTAAATATTTGACATTCTAATAGCCGATGATTAATAAATCAATGTGCTCTAGTGGTGTCTTTAAACAAAACAAACTTTAGTTTGACATCCAATAGCCAATGACTAATAAAATCAATGTGCTCTAGTGGTGTTGTTAAACAAAACAAACTTTTAACATTGGAAGATTTTAAGCCATCCCATTGGCTGTTGGGATGTTCAGAGCAGTCCACTGATTGTTCCAGGGGGGAATGCCATTAGTTTGAGGGCAGGCTAAGTATTCAACAAAAGAGAAAACTTTTAACACAGTTTTGTATGCCAATATAGAAATTAGTATGGCTTGTTCTGAACCAGCGTCATGTTCATTGTCCAGGGCCAAGGTTTCTGCCAGATGGTAAAACGGGTATGGCCCCATACCCAACTCTTTTTCAGATTTTTTGTTTTTTTAAGTTAACCTTTTTGACAAAATTAATTACTATTGTCATTACTGTATGATTTTCTTAACCCTAACCCTAAACTTACCCATTTTCTTTATTGGGGAGGCTCTCCATACCCGCTGTTGACTGTGGTTGCATTCCATAGCACCATACCCAAAAGTGTCTTTCTGGCAGAAACACTGAGGGCTGCGGAATTGCACTTGCCCACTCGCCCACTCGCCCGAAATGGTGAAAAAAACATACCAGGCGAATCAAGATCAAAAACCCACTTGCCTGTCGGGCGGACTCAAAATTTTGAGTAAAACTGTGTTGATGAATGGTTTGTTTTATATAAGGCAAATGAAAGTGGTTGTAAGATTTGAGGAAACATCTCGGGCTAGTGATATTATCTGTGGGCTAGTGGATTTTTTAATTTGCTAGCCTGATTGGCTATAAAAAAATATATAATTCAACAGGCCTGATTATTGGCTATAAAAAAAAAAAAAAATTCCACAGGCCTGATTAATTATCTAATAAAATGGAACCTCTCAAGACAGGACCCTCTATAAACTGGACACCTCTCCAGACCAGACCCTCTATAAACTGGAAACCTTCAAGACCGGACCCTCTGTAAACTGGAATTCCCTCAAAACCGGACGTTTTACAGAGTCCCATTTTAAAAACCAGTACAGATCTTAACCTTTCTGAACAGGACCCCTCTTATAACCCGAACATTGGTCTTAGTCCCAAGGGTGTCCGGTTTGAAGGGGTTTCTCTGTATTAAAATGGCTTTATTTTCTCAGTCGCTAGTGAGTTGGTGGGTGTGTGTGTGGTATAATCCTGTTGCAGTTTATAAAGAAACTATAACATTAGCTATAGATATATCAGTTGTTGTTATGAAGTGTGGGTGGGTGTGGGTGAGTGTGTGTGTGCACATGCGTGTGCATGCGTACACGCATGCATGTGTGCATGCGTGCATGCATGTGTGTGTGGTACAATCCTGTTGCAGTTCATAAAGAAACTATAACATATTAGTTATAGATAATATCAGTTGTTGTTAGTGAGGTGTGTGTGTGTGTATGTGCGCGTGTGTGTGTGTGCATGCATGTATGTGTGTGTGTGGTATAATCCTGTTGCAGTTCATAAAGAGACTATAACATATTAGTTATAGATAATATCAGTTGTTAGTGAGGTGTGTGTATGTGTGTGCGTGCATGCATGCATGTGTGCATGCGTGTGTGTGGTATAATCCTGTTGCAGTTCATAAAGGGACTATAACATATTTACTATCAGTAGTATTACATGTCTTCTAGTTTGTTGTTGTCTTGTGTCCTTTTTCTGTTTGCAAGATGCATGTTTGGTGTTGTGTGCTGCTTTAGCTGTTAAAACTTTGTTAAACTTTGTTAAAGGGCCATCATCTGATTTGACATTTGTGCATGTTTGAACACATTTCACTCACTTAAATCATATTCAGATACACTTTAAAATAATGATTCCAGCTCAGATAAACAGATCTTACTGTGATCAGTTCAGATTTCATCACACTATTTATTCATTCATTCAAATAAGATTTTCTTTTTGTCATTCTTTTTGCACATTTACTAATGTCTATCAGTCAAAAATGGTGTAAAATCACTTATTGTTGTTTTTCCTCCGTCCCCCCACCTCCCTCCCAACAATGTCCTCATTACCGGTAGTGGTACATCAAAGTCTGTGGTATCTACTGTCCTGTCTGTAGTAAAGTACAGATAAAATATCCCTTGCGGCTTTTCTTTCGTGGTATTGGTATGTGCAGCCCTGTAAAAGATGCTTGGCAAGTAATGATGGGCAGTCTGTAGCAGTAGCAGGTTTTTTCTCTAATACACAATGTTTTACACCTGATAGTTGATGATTAAACAAAGTGCTGGGGTGTCATGTATCATTAAAAATAATGTATGAGTACCCGGTACTGCGTGTAAAACAAGAATGTAATTAAATCTACTACTAAACTTGCAAAACTTAAAATGATATACATCTATACATGTATATTCCAAACGCATTAACACAACACACATTCCTAAAACAAGAATGTTATTAAATCTACTACTAAACTTGCAAAACTTAAAATGATATACATGTATACATGTATATTCCAAACGCATTAACACAACACACATTCCTAAAACAAGAATGTTATTAAATCTACTACTAAACTTGCAAAACTTAAAATGATATACACATATACAAGAATGTATCTATTCCAAACTTAAAATGCTATTAACACAACACACATTCCTAAAACAAGAATGTTATTAAATCTACCATTAAACTTGCAAACTTAAAATGATATACACATATAAATGTATATTCCAAACCCATTAACACAACACACATTCCTAAAACAAGAATGTTATTAAATCTACTACTAAACTTGCAAAACTTAAAATGATATACATCTATACATGTATATTCCAAACGCATTAACACATTCCTAAAACAAGAATGTAATTAAATCTACTACTAAACTTGCAAAACTTAAAATGATATACACGTATAAATTTATATTCCAAACCCATTAACACAACACAATTTATTAGAATAAATAAATGCTTACATGTCAAAATGTTTGTAAACATCGAAGATTCATTTTACTAAATTTATGCTCAAGCCATATGAAAACTGTTTACATATACAAACATGCCTTACAATGGGCCAAACACATTAACACAACACACATTCCTAAAACAAGGTCAGCATTAACACAACACACATTCCTAAAACATGCCTTACAATGGGTCAGTAATTATATGCTTAGAATCTCTGCAAATTGGTCACATGAATCAACAGTTGTATATTTTAAAATTAATTTATGCTTGAAAACGTATCAAAATTGTAGATATAGATGCTCATACCGTTGCTGTTTGCATGCATAAGTCTGTAAAAAAATTAAAATGAAAATAAAAATAATAATTACAAAATTATTTTTTTTTAAACTAAATTATTTTTAAAAAACAACATAATTATACAAAGACAGAATCTAAACTGTTGATAATTTAATGTTTACATGATATAAAAATTATTAAAAAAATCCTAGTTAAAAAACTTTATTTATAAAAGCTTTGCTAACTGTTTACATGATATAGAAATTCTTTCAACAAGACATTTGTACAAAGGCATTAGGTGCCGTGTTTTTCAGATCTCACTAAATCCGACACTGCCCAGCCCGACGGTTTTACGTTCGACAACTTTACCACTGTCCGCTACTCCTCCACCTCCGCAAACGCTCTCTCTCACGACTGGGGCTGCAGGAGCCTCCCCACTAGGCCATCCCTAAACAATATGTTGACTTGCTGTAACCCAGCACGCCATTTTAACGATGGCTTTGTAGGTAGGCATTTTCATTTTATCCAAAACGCCTTTTTAGTTATCACTTAATAGGAAGTGATTTAACCCAGCACGCCATTTTAATGATGGCTTCGTAGGTAGGCATTTTTTTTTAATCCAAAAAGCCTTTTTAATTATCGCTTAATATATAGAGATTTTAACCCAGCACGCCATTTTAATGATGGCTTTGTAAGTAGGCATTTTCATTTTATCCAAAATGTCTTTTTAGTTGTCGCTTAATACATAGAGATTTTAACCCAATAGGCTTTGTAGGTAGGCATTTTTATTTTATCCAAAATGTGATTTTAATTATTGCTTCGTAGACCCATGTAGAGATTTTAATCCAGCATGTTGACTTGCTGTAACCCAGCACGCCATTGTAATGATGGCTTCGTAGGTAGGCATTTTCATTTTATCCGGCATGCACTTTTTATGATTGTTTACCCAAAACTCCATTTTAATTATCGCTTAACAGGTAGTGATTTTAATCCAGCAGTCTTTGTAGGTAGGCATTTTTGTTTTATCCAAAACACCTTTTTTTCTTTTATTGCTTCATAGACCTATGGCAGTTTTGAAAAGATTTTACCAAAGACAAAACCTCACCTATAACGGAGCCTACATATGGCAATTTTAAAACAGGAACTTTGCAAGAAATAAACACAAAATTAAAAAGCAAATATGATCCCTTTCACTGATGGCAGTCATTTTTATTTATCATCATCGGTAAATCAAAGTCGACAGTTCATATCGCAGCTACATCAATTGTCATCAGCTTTGTCATCAGCTTTGTCATCAGCACTGTCGTCACGTTCAAGCCATACTTGCATGTAATATTGTATACTGAACAGCATTAAAAATACACCAGTAAGATTTTCTCTGTCAGTATTGACTTTTAATATCTAAAATGCAACATTAAAAAAAAATTATATGTTCAGAGATTTATGTAAAAGAGTACTGAAGTAATTTTTACAAATTTAATCTTGTTAAAAAGACATCAAAATAACTTTGGATGTACCACTGGTGTGTTTTAATGTTGTTCAGGGCATTTTATTTCAGTGCTGTGACTGCAATACAGACTGGCTAATAAACTTGTGCTTTGATCGTTGCATGTACGTGTTTATAAAGAAAGTCACTTAAATTTTATTTATGTCAGATGCATGACTGTAACTGTATCTCAAAGTTTGAAACCAATAATGGAAACCATTTTCTGGTAACTTAATTCACTCTTTGAAAGAATTTGAGAGTGTTTTTATAGCACTTGTTTACTTCATTAGACACTAATTTTAGGGTATTATATTTCAGACAATTATAACTTTATGTATGTTCACCTCAGGTTTATTTTAAGTGGTTATCACAGACTGTCAAATGTCATGCAAGTCAATGCAATAGGTTCAAATCCCGCCAACTCACACTTTTTTATTTTTCGAATATTAATCATACGGTAAAAAAGGAAATCTATAAACAATTTTGAGTATATAGTGTCATACCCAAATGATATTTTTGGAGGATGACATTTGACCTGTTTTACCCTCTGGCAGAAACCCTGTAGACTGAGAAATCAACTTTGTATGACTAGTTGACTTAGTGCTGTCTAGTGTACTGAACTATACATGTAGAAGTGAATGTGTGTGTGTGATAATTTGTTTACTGAATCTGGTAGAGATATATATATATATATATATGCATTTTTCATATACATGTAAGGGACTGCTGTTTGTTTATTGGAAATAATTTTAAAATGTCTGAATATTGTAGAGAGCAAAGGCTGTATATATAAAAATAATAATACAGCACTGGGGCTACGAATAATAACCAAATTACACCAGTTTTACACATTGTTTTAGTTTAAAAATTACGATTATTATCCACGTGGTTCAACATAACGGGTTAATAATAATCATACGAAGCACACGTGTAATAACAAGTGTAATGACGTAATTTTGGGAAGCGACGTCATAACATGACATTGCTTCTCCAGTCCTAGCACAGACTGTGCATTTGAAATATGATGTCATTTCATCGTCTCCTAGTTGTGGCTGGAACATTTTAAGACGGCCCTTGTTATTCATAAAGAAAAATATTTACAATAATAATACGAATAATAAAGAAATTATTACACTCACATATGTGTCGTACTGATTTTACTTGTGTCTGGGTTCATGTATTACCCTCGCTCTGCTCGGGCAATAAAAAAAATCCAGACATTCGTTTCGTAAAATCAATACGACACAGAAGTTTGTATAATAATGACTATGTCTGTCCCAGGAAACATGACAATATGTGTATTGCCCTTAGAATTAAAATCCTTATTATATTCATAATTAGAATTCAAACCAACTGTGTAATCAAAAGATGATCAGTTGGTTTAAACTGACACTAGCATAATTTGTGAACTTCACCAAAATAGCCGTCTCAAACTTACAATACCTACTCTTAATTTTTAAATTTCCAACCACATAGAAATTTATGACTAATATGTATTTCTACTGCAGGTGGGTGCTGTATCTTTCCACAGGGAAATATTTGTGTATTTTCTAAATAAGGACACCTTCTTATACTGGCATGGTTATGTGGGTGGCCTTTAATTACAGGTTCCATAGTACATTTGAATGTTAATTGTACCTGTCAGTTTTCACTGAATTAATTTTATGTCTATAAAATTAACATGTTTTTTTTTCCTTCTCTTTTTCTCCTTTCATCTTCTCCTGATTGTCATGGATGTTACCTTACAGACATACCAGGTGAGAAGCTTTTTACTGTTGGATCTTTTTTTATGTTTTTGTTTCGTTTTGTTCTGCTCCTATTGAATTAAAATTTACCTTACTGCTGATAAAAATATTAACCTATGTTGAATATCAACCTAGACATATAGTTTCTTCAAATCTACTGGACCATTTCCAACCAAATTTAGTGGGAAGCTTGACCCGAGAAACAAAATGGGTGTTATTCACTCCTCGAATCTGGTTGGTGTGTGTGGTGCAATGATGGGTGGGTGTACCAGAGAATAACCTCAAATTCAGGCAAAAATGATACAGATATTCAGGTAAAAAATTTAATGTGCTAACCCAAGACCTTTTTACCATGTATTTCATCACTCTACCCTCAAAATTAGTTGTAATCCATGTAAAAATGTATAGTTGTTTCTACTGCTAATATGAATAAATGTTGTTAATCTAGATTCGGCATTTTCATTTAAGTCGGGCAAAAGCCAGCCTGCCTCCCTACACAGATGAAAGCCTGTACATCTATGCTCAATCATTCAGTCATTCATTCATTCATTCATTCATTCTCTCATTCATTCATTCATTCTCTCATTTATTCTCTCATTTATTCTCTCATTCATTCATTCATTCTCTCATTCATTAATTCACTCATTCACTTAGTCATTTTATCATTCATTCTATCATTCATTCATTCACTCACTCAATCATTAATTGATTTATTCATTTGTTTCAGCACGCACAGTGTCTGAGGAATGGTCGTCTAGTGGAGACTCTAAGAATGATGACGAGGAGAAGGAGAGACGATCGCCGAGAGACAAGGAGGGCAAAGACAAGGATAAGGATACCGACAGTCAGTTCACACTTATCTCACTTTGTTCTCACTCTTCTGTGTTCTTCATCTCCCATTGTTCTTGGCCTTTAATGTTCATTATCATCCCTTGTCTGACATCTCTTTCACTGTAATCCTTATCAGTTATCCCCCTTGTCAATTATCTTCCCTTGTTCTCAAACTTCTCTTCCGTTTTATCTCCCCTTGTCAATGAAATCCATATCGATTATCCCCTCATGTTGTCAGTGCTTTCTCAGTTATCTGCCCTTGCTAGACATCCATCCTTTTCAGTAATATCCCTTTGTCACATAATCCTTGTCAGTTCTCTTCCCATGTTCTCAAACATCCCTTCCAGTTATTTCCCCTTATTTTATATCATCAATTATTTCCCCTTTTCAGACATCCTTGCCAGTTATCTTTCCTTATTCTCATATATCGTCAGTTATCTCCCTTTTTTGTCAGACTTATTTTGTCAGTTCTTTCCGGTGCTAGTTTTGATTTAGTAAACTAGTCTGGTAGTGGCAGTCCTCTGGCAATGCAAGAGGAATGAAATGTCCAATAAAGGATTTCCTCAGGTGTGGCTGCCATCCTATAGATGAGGCACTAGACAGATATTCATGGAATCGTCCACTATTTTGCCAAATGCCCATTCAACTCTGTATTTTGAGATATGGCACTGATCACATGTTATGGTATTGTCATTCAGATTTACAACCAGAATAATTTATTCTACTGTTTTCCAAAATTCCTTGATGTACATGTACTTAGTAAAAATGTGTTGCCAAGGAGACAGCTGAACAAAATACTCAACAAAATAGTTTAATATTTAATATGTTAATTATTTTCAGTGGAGATAATTCGAGTGTTTGACGGAAATGCATCACTGCGAAGACGACTGTATCGCACAATATCAGTTCCCAGAAATGCTGCAGCTCAAACCATTCTGGTAACAAAATAACAAAAACATTTTCTTAATCGTTGATTATTTCCCTTTATTTGTGAATTACTTCCCTTTTTTCTAAAAATATCAGGATTGAAAACTGAAATATAACTTTAAATTTCATAGCACACCCTAACAATATAATGATTAAACATTAATTATAGCAATTATACATGAATTAAATATACTTATGATAGTAATATGCATTTAAAAAAGTACTCTTAACATCTCATGGTTCATGGAAAAACACTGACTGATGAAAATTGTATTGCTTGAAAATAGGAAATTTAACATAAACTTTGGCCAAAATACTTCTGCAAATCATGGAAATAAAATTGAAACTCTTTTCTAATATTTCATGATGTGATATTTTTTATTGTAGGAGGCAGCTCTGAAAACATTCCACATATCTGACGACCCCAAGAATTACTATGTGGCTGAGGCCTCTGATGGTGGTATGTTTTTATGTTAGTCGGTTTACTTATTTCTACTTAGTTCTAGTTACTGTAGCATTTGTAACAAATAGTATACACATATGTCAGGGCCTCGTAAGAAACTGATTTATGTGTATTTTTAACTAAATAAGTTGTTATTTGTAATTATGAGAATATATTGTTAGTCATTTTTAAATGAATTTATTGATGTATAATGATTACAAATTTAATAGAAGATCGCTTTACTACATGCCACGATTCTATACAATTACACGCATGGTGGAGTGAGGGGGGGGGGGGGGACTGTATAAAAAGTATTAGTAGTAAATCTTAAGGTAGAAAAGAATTTTCCTAGTAGAATGCAGGAAATTGCGTTTTAGAACATCTAGTTTTCAAAATGTTATGGGCTAACTTACTCCTGAATCCCGTAGTAACTTTGCTTTGCACCCTCAGTCTCAGTTATCCTCCCACCCCCACTCTACTTGCTTCCGACGTACCTGCTACATGCCTCAATTTTTTTTACAATTAGTAATCTTAATAGATTGATAAATTCACCCAAAAAAATCAGCTGTAATATGTCATACATGTTATAACGTTTATGATGCAATATAAATGTGTAATAAAACATGATTTAACGACAGTGGTATAACAGTTGTAGTATAACAATGTTTATAACATTCATGATATAATGACCATGATATGTAATGTGTAACATAAAAGACATGATATGGCAGTTGTAGTATAACAATGTTTATAACACACATGATATAACAACCGTGATATGTAATGTGTAATATATGGCAGTTGTAGTATAACAATGGTTATAATATATCAGCTGAAACCTCTGTAAACTGGACACCCATTGGACCAAGTAAAAAGTCCAGTGATAAGGATTATCCATTTTTTGAGAGGTTCTGTACTGATGCTTCAAAAGGGACTCGGAAGAACGTCCAGTTTTGAGGAAATTCCGGTTTAATTACAAAATGTCTGGTTTTGAGAGGTTTCACTGATTTCTTCGATTGTTGTGATCAATTGTGCTATATCAGTAGTATTATATCGCTGATTGTTGTGATCAATCGTGATATATCAGTCGTATTATATCGCTGATCATTGTGATCAATGTGATATATCAGTCATATTATATCACTGATCATTGTGACCAATCGTGACATATCATTCGTAGTATATTGCTGATCATTGTGACCAATCATGATATATCAGTCGTATTATATCTCTTATCGTATCCAATCATGATATATCAGTCGTATTATATCACTAATCATTGAGATCAATCATGATATATCAGTCGTATTATATCACTAATCACTGAGATCAATCATGATATATCAGTCGTATTATATCACTAATCATTGAGATCAATCATGATATATCAGTCGTATTACATTGCTGATCGTTGTGACTTGTGACTTGCAGGCGAACGTGAGCTGGAGGAAACAAGTCCGATTCGATCTCAGCTGAAGACGCCCGACGGGAAGAGGCCGTCCATTTTTCTACGCTACAGAGAGAAGAATCCCGATAAGGGATACATGAAAATCTACCCTGGAGGCTTGAGATACAGGTAAATATACAGGTGATGTTAGGTGTATACACAGGTGGGTGTTAGGTAAATATACAGGTGATATGCAGGTGATGTAGAGATAAATATACAGGTGATATACAGGTAAATATACAGGTGATGTTAGGTATATACACAGGTGGTGTTAGGTAACTATATAGGTGATATACAGGTAAATATACAGGTGATGTTAGGTATATACACATATAGTGTTAGGTAAATATACAGGTGATATACAGATGATGTAGAGATAAATATACAGGTGATATACAGGTAAATATACAGGGGATATACGTTAAATACATGATATAATTTTTAACTGTATACCGTATATCGCTGTGTATTGGCCGACTCCATGCATTAGCCGACCCCCTAGTTTCACCCTCCAAATCGGCTTTAAAATTATAGACCTTGTATATAAGCCGAGCCCCCTATATAAAACTAACCAAGTCAGATGTCTGTGTGGTCTACAAAATGACAAAGTACATCTGCTTTCAAACGTCATTTGTCACAGCAAACTTATCCGGAAGCAGTAGCCGATTTCTATTTATAGAAATGGTGTCCGATTAATTTATTTCTCGTAAAATATAAGTACCAAGATAGCGAAATATACCTAAACAGAAATAATAATAATAATAGTAGTAGTAATAACAACAACCAGGGCTTTTTTTTTTTTTACATACTTTATGTCAGTAAACATTTATAGGTTACATTTTAAAACTTTATGTCCATTTCTAATTGTTTTAATGTTACAAAGTAGCACAATCCACACGGTTTATTCACTATTCATTCACTCGGGAAGATCGTCAGCAGTGAATTTGTTTTATTCTCTTACATTGTTAATTGCAGCCACATGTTAAAAACACAGTGACTGTTTGAATTGTTGATTGTGCTAATCGGTCTTTTCATTACTAGTCGGCTATACCCTACCATACCCAACCACCCGTGTCGATTAATCCCAAGCCGACAAACAAAACAAATGAAGCTGGAACAATTAATATGTTCACCGGTTTAGTAAGCAGTTTTGTAATGACACGTGACCTGCGAAGTTTTCCGAAATTGTTTTGATCGTTCACCATTTATTGTTGTTTAAACAGATAAATATTACTAAATAACTTTTAAACACCAACATTTATTAAAGATGAACATATATATACAATTTTAATATCTTTTATTTGTAATAGCTTGTGTTAAAATGCAATATTAAACCTTTATGAAAGCGGAAATGCAGAGCACAATAATGACAATAGATCGAGTCGAGCCGTGACGTCACTATTCTAATTTTACATTTCCAATAAAATGTTGACTCCTTAGATAAGCCGACCCCAGCTGTATCAAAAAGTCGGCTAATACACAGCGATATACGGTACTTAATGTTTAAATTCTTTTTTCTTTTTTTTTTAAATTGAATGACTTTTTTCTCCACTGATAATGTTAATTTGACAAAACTACTTTGAATGTATTATCTGGTCATGTTGAGTGTTTTGTGTTTATTTCAGTATCTTCCATCAGGCGACCCCGAGCGGCTATAAAAACATATCCGTGCACCGTGATATGACAGCTGAAGAAGTGATCAAAAAGGCGTCTAGGAAGTTTGGATTGGAGGTAAACATCGTCATCCTAATAAAGTCGACTGTATTAGATAAGTGGGGACGAGATCTAGCTCACCGGCCTCGGTCGTGTCGTGGTTAAGCCGTCGAATATAAGGCTGGTAGGTACAGGGTTCGCAGCCCGGTACCAGCTCCCACCCGGAGCGATTTTTAACGGCTCAGTGGGTAGGTGTAAGACCACTACACCCTCTTCTCTCTCACTGACCAACATGAAAAGCATAGCCTCGGTGGTGTCGTGGTTAAGCCATCAAACATAAGGCTGGTAGGTACAGGGTTCGCAGTAGGGCCTCCACGATTCCAAAATATGGGACTCGAGTACTCGAGGGCCAAACTCGACCCGGACCCGAGTACCCGACACTTACACTAGATGATGATGAGATTAAAGAATAAAGTTAAATAGAATTATACATTTTAATTCCAGGGCTGAACATAGATGCCAAATCATGTCATTGTATTGATAACCGGTTGATATATTTAGTGTTATGATGGATGGACGGCCAGTTTAAAAAAAGAAACTAGCGCATGATCTTATAATTATTGTGTCACTTATATCGTTGATTATCTACTCCTGAAATTATTGTCCTACATTGTCCAGTGTATTATAGTTAATTCCACCTTGTACGGGTACTCGAGTCCTGTGAACAGACTCGAGTCTTGCTAGACTCGATCCGTGCCCGAGTACTCGAGTACTCGTGGAGACCCTAGTTCGCAGCCTGGTACCGGCTCCCACTCAGAGCGAGTTTTAACGACTCAGTTGGTAGGCGTAAGACCACTACACCCTCTTCTCTTCTCTCTAACTAACCGCTAATACCTAACTCACTGTCCTGGACAGACAGCCTAGATAGCTGAGGTGTGTATCGAGGACAGCATGCTTGAACCTTAATTGGCTATAAGCACGAAAATCAGTTTGAACAAAAACGAAAAAAAAAGCTCAGTTGGTAGAGTGCTCGCCTGAGATGCTTTCGGTTGCCTGGTTGAACCTCCTCGGTAAACTCATAACTGGTATACCAAAGACCATGGCATGTGGTGTCCTGTCTGTGGGAATGTGTTGCTAATGGAAAAAATGTAGTGGGTTTCTTCTGATAACTACAAGTCAAAATTGTAAAATGTTTGACATCTATTGGTCGATGATTAATATATCAATGTGCTCTAGTGGTGTCATGAAAGAAAAGAAACTTTAACTTTATATTAGATAATTGAATTCTTGTTTAAGGCCCTTTTAGCACCATTGTAAACCACAGCTAGTGGGGTTTTACAATATATTACTAATATATCAATGTGCTCTAGTGGTGTCATGAAAGAAAACAAACTTTAACTTTATATTAGATAATTGAATTCTTGTTTAAGGCCCTTTTAGCACCATTGTAAACCACAGCTAGTGGGGTTTTAGAATATTAGATAATTGAATTCTTGTTTAAGGCCCTTTTAGCACCATTGTAAACCACAGCTAGTGGGGTTTTACAATATATTACTAATATATCAATGTGCTCTAGTGGTGTCATGAAAGAAAACAAACTTTAACTTTATATTAGATAATTGAATTCTTGTTTAAGGCCCTTTTAGCACCATTGTAAACCACAGCTAGTGGGGTTTTAGAATATTAGATAATTGAATTCTTGTTTAAGGCCCTTTTAGCACCATTGTAAACCACAGCTAGTGGGGTTTTACAATATATTACTAATATATCAATGTGCTCTAGTGGTGTCATGAAAGAAAACAAACTTTAACTTTATATTAGATAATTGAATTCTTGTTTAAGGCCCTTTTAGCACCATTGTAAACCACAGCTAGTGGGGTTTTAGAATATTAGATAATTGAATTCTTGTTTAAGGCCCTTTTAGCACCATTGTAAACCACAGCTAGTGGGGTTTTAGAATATTAGATAATTGAATTCTTGTTTAAGGCCCTTTTAGCACCATTGTAAACCACAGCTAGTGGGGTTTTACAATATATTACTAATATATCAATGTGCTCTAGTGGTGTCATGAAAGAAAACAAACTTTAACTTTATATTAGATAATTGAATTCTTGTTTAAGGCCCTTTTAGCACCATTGTAAACCACAGCTAGTGGGGTTTTAGAATATTAGATAATTGAATTCTTGTTTAAGGCCCTTTTAGCACCATTGTAAACCACAGCTAGTGGGGTTTTACAATATATTACTAATATATCAATGTGCTCTAGTGGTGTCATGAAAGAAAACAAACTTTAACTTTATATTAGATAATTGAATTCTTGTTTAAGGCCCTTTTAGCACCATTGTAAACCACAGCTAGTGGGGTTTTAGAATATTAGATAATTGAATTCTTGTTTAAGGCCCTTTTAGCACCATTGTAAACCACAGCTAGTGGGGTTTTAGAATATTAGATAATTGAATTCTTGTTTAAGGCCCTTTTAGCACCATTGTAAACCACATCTATTGGGGTTTTAGAATATGGTTGCTTTGACCAAAACCTCAGCACATTGTTAACTACCTTTATTTAGGTTTCTAGAATATGATTAAGTTGACATTGATACCTCAGCACATTTTAAACTATAGCTATTCAGTCTATCCAAACAAATTACAATTTATTTCATTCAACAATAAGATTTACTATATATGAACTAAAGACTAAAGTTTGTTTTCTTTAATGTTACCACGAGAGCACACTGATTTATTAATACTGGCTTCTGGATGTCAGACATTTGGGAATTGTGACATGTTGTCTTTAGACGAAACTTGCAACATTTCCCCATTAGCAGTTAGAGATCTATATGTACCTTTATACAAAAGTGTAGCCAGACATAGTAGCCCATTGATAAAACGCTTGATGCACGGTCGGTTTGGGATCGATCCTCATTGGTGGGCCCATTGGACTATTTCTCATTTCAGCCAGTTCACCACGATTGATATATCAATGGCCGTGGTATGTGCTATTCCACCTGTGGGATGGTGCATATAAAAGAACCCTTGCTGCTAATGGAAAAATGTAGCAGGTTTCCTCTCTAAGACTATATGTCAAAATTACCATATACAGGACTTATAGAATTTTTATCAAATACACTAGCCATGAGATCAGTGATTTTAAAAATTGACTAGCCACGATTAAAAATTCACTAGCCTTACTTTATTTAAGTTACTTAATTTTACTAATAGTAATAATTGGATATGTCACCTAAAGAGGGAGGTAGAGCTTAAAAACACTAAGATTGGGAGCTGGGGATGGGGAAGGATATTCATATTTACAAAATATACAAATTCAGCATTTGACAACTGTTTTTTCACTAGCCATAGGGCATGGCAATAGCAGTTATTTACTAGCCTAACATTGAATATCACTAGCCACGGGAGTGGGGCTAGCATAATCTAGAAGCCCTGCCATATATTTGACATACAATAGCCGATGATTAATAAATCAATGTGCTCTAATGGTATTGTTAAACAAAATTGTTTTTTCTTAGACGAAACTTTCAACATTTTCCCATTAGCAGATCTATATTCACTTTTATAGAAGAGTATGTATCTATGATATAACACATGTAACATTAATGATGCAATGCATTTGACTTGCAGGAGAAGTATACCGATAACTTTGACCTGGTCGAAGTGTTGTTTTTTCTTAGACGAAACTTTCAACATTTTCCCATTAGCAGATCTATATTCACTTTTATAGAAGAGTATGTATCTATGATATAACACATGTAACATTAATGATGCAATGCATTTGACTTGCAGGAGAAGTATACCGATAACTTTGACCTGGTCGAAGTGTTGTTTTTTCTTAGACGAAACTTTCAACATTTTCCCATTAGCAGATCTATATTCACTTTTATAGAAGAGTATGTATCTATGATATAACACATGTAACATTAATGATGCAATGCATTTGACTTGCAGGAGAAGTATACCGATAACTTTGACCTGGTCGAAGTGTTGTTTTTTCTTAGACGAAACTTTCAACATTTTCCCATTAGCAGATCTATATTCACTTTTATAGAAGAGTATGTATCTATGATATAACACATGTAACATTAATGATGCAATGCATTTGACTTACAGGAGAAGTATACCGATAACTTTGACCTGGTCGAGGTGTTGTTGGACCGAGGAGTCACAGAACGAACTCTAGCACATGACGAAAAGCCTTGGGAACTTATACAACAAAGTAGAAAAGTAGGTCACACCATTTAAAGTGACAAACCCTAGTTTTTAAACACTAGAACATATTTGTTTTACTATTTAGATGCATTTGTTATAATTGAAACCAGACATCACTTAGATTTTGTTGTTTAGCTTATCCATTTCCATACATCTGAATTGTGTTTGGTCATTCTGGAGTTTATAATACCACAAAATGCATTTTTACATATTATTAGAAACACAAATAATGGTTATGGATATGAACTGGAGTCTTTTGTAACGAATATGTCCCTGATTCAGCATCACAGACTCATGTTACTTGTAACTTTATTCATAAATATTACAGGTTTGTAGATTAACCAAACTTAATGTCCATTTTCACAGGTTGAAACTAACATTGTCATAGTTTAATATTCATCTTTTTTTCTTTTACAGTATATAGTTTCAAACATAATTTACAAACAAATTAAAATCCTGAATTAGTTTGAGAATCTCTTGTGAGAAAAAATCAATATACCTGTAACACTTTTAGCAATTAATTTTTTTTGCATTCTTTACCTTGAAAAAATAAAAACTAATAAATATTACCCATGAACGTATTAATTATGAAAATTAATCCCTTTCGAAATATTACAGGTAATTAATAGTATGGTTTTATTTTTAACATGCAACATCTTTTTAGTTAAGTTTCATAAATTAATACATTCTTATTAATAGTTCTTCATTATTATTCAAACTCGAAATAGCATCAGGTGAAAATCAATTAACTTCTAGTTCTAGAATAGGATGGATTTAAGGACTGATTGGTGAATTCACATAATTAGTGACTAATCTTGTTTTATTAACAAACTATTATGAATTACGAAACATTTTATGACTTATGCATGTTATACTTAATATATAAAATGTCAGTTTTAGAAACTGGATAATTTATGTTATAAAAATTAATTTACCTTTTGACATGCTAATGTTTTTTATTTCCATACCATAACCTGACCTCTGACCTGTAACACTTTACCCCTGTTTTAACATCCCAACAGGCGATTGGCTAGAATCTTAAAAAAAAAACCCAGTGTATTCTCAGGGGTGGGAATTTTCCTCGGATCAGCTGTTTAATCTCATGGAACATTGCATTTCCTCGCATTTTAATCGTCCTTTCCTCCAAAATGTGTCAGATGGCACAGATTTTAACCTAGGATTTCAAGAATTTCCTGGACCCCTCTAGATTTACAGTTCACCAATTCCCACCCCTGATTCTCTTTCATAATATCTTTTTCCTTCATTGTCAGACATGGTTTGGTTTACTCTTCACAATCCAGACATGGTTTGGTTTACTCTTCACAGTCCAGACATAGTTTGGTTTACTCTTCACTGTCCAGACATGGTTTGGTTTACTCTTCACAATCCAGACATGGTTTGGTTTACTCTTCACTGTCCAGACATGGTTTGGTTTACTCTTCACAATCCAAACATGGTTTGGTTTACTCTTCACAATCCAGACATGGTTTGGTTTACTCTTCACAATCCAGACATGGTTTGGTTTACTCTTCACAATCCAGACATGGTTTGGTTTACTCTTCACAATCCAGACATGGTTTGGTTTACTCTTCACAATCCAGACATGGTTTGGTTTACTCTTCACAATCCACACATGGTTTGGTTTACTCTTCACAATCCAGACATGGTTTGGTTTACTCTTCACAATCCACACATGGTTTGGTTTACTCTTCACAATCCAGACATGGTTTGGTTTACTCTTCACAATCCAGACATGGTTTGGTTTACTCTTCACAATCCAGACATGGTTTGGTTTACTCTTCACAATCCACACATGGTTTGGTTTACTCTTCACAATCCAGACATGGTTTGGTTTACTCTTCACAATCCAGACATGGTTTGGTTTACTCTTCACAATCCAGACATGGTTTGGTTTACTCTTCACAATCCAGACATGGTTTGGTTTACTCTTCACAATCCACACATGGTTTGGTTTACTCTTCACAATCCACACATGGTTTGGTTTACTCTTCACAATCCAAACATCTGTTCTTGAGCCTTGTCTTTGGGCTTTATTGCGTTGTGGATTTTGTTTTTTCACTGACATTTCAATTTATCTTATTTTCCAGTTATTTATTATGTATATGTTTGGTATTTTCAGGAATCGTTGCGGCAGAACCGAATGACGCGGTTTTACCTGCAGCAGAAGGAAGACCCACACGGACCTAGCATTTCTCTTTATCTTGGCAACTTGCCAACCGGCTTGTCACAACGGCAATACGAGAAGATTTTGTTAGAAATTATTGGAAAAGGTCAGTGGTGCTTTCTGATTTAAGAATAGGCTACATAAACATTTTGGGCTGAATTTACAAAGCCTGTTTTAGACTTCTACAAGTGCAACTACATACATTTATAATGCTTATACACGTGTAACTACATACATTTATAATGCTTAAACACCTGTTTTAGACTTCTACGCGTGTAACTACAGACATTTATAATGCTTAAACACCTGTTTTAGACTTCTACGCGTGTAGTGACTACATACATTTATAATGCTTAAACACCTGTTTTAGACTTCTACGCGTGTAACTACATACATTTATAATGCTTAAACACCTGTTTTAGACTTCTGCGCATGTAGTGGCTACATACATTTATAATGCTTAAACACCTGTTTTAGACTTCTACGCATGTAGTGACTACATACATTTATAATGCTTAAACACCTGTTTTCGACTTCTACGCGTGTAACTACATACATTTATAATGCTTAAACACCTGTAACTACATACATTTATAATGCTTAAACACCTGTAACTACATACATTTATAATGCTTAAACACCTGTAACTACAAACATTTATAATGCTTAAACACCTGTGTTTAAGAAAAACAGGATTCGTACATTTGGCCCGTTGTGTTAAGAAATTAAGACATTAATTGCATGTCAGATTTCATTCTCCGTGATCACTCAGTTGATAAGTGCTGAAAGTAGCCTAGTGCTAAAACTGATTCAGGGGCAGGATCTATAGTCCTTCCCAGCCTCCATGAACATCTCGCTCGATGCACGGTCGATCTGGGATCAATCCCCATCGGTGGGCCCATTGGGCTATTTCTCGTTCCGGCCAGTGCTCCACAGCTGATATAACAAGGCTGTGGTATGTACTACCCCGTCTCTGGGATCGTGCATATAAAAGATCCCTTGCTTGCAACAGAAAAGAGTAGCACATGAAGTGGCGACAGCGGGTTTCCTCTCTCAATATCTGTGTAGTCCTTAACCATATGTCTGACTCCATATAAGTTCTATTATAACCGTCAATAAAATGTGTTGAGTGCGTCGTTAATTCAAACATTTCCTTCCTTCCTTGCTTCATGAACATTGTTTTTTGTAAATAGTTTCAATTTTATTTGACATTACTAGAGATGAGTATAGGCTCCTACAACACAGTTCACAATTAACTGTTAGCATACCATGGTCAAGCATAATGAATGAACTCTGACTCAAAAGTGAAGTGTATAGTGAGATCATTTCTGTGTGTTTTATCTTTTCAGATTTAAAATGGACTCATTTTGATGTGATCTACTACGAATACGGTTCCCTCGTCTTGGTTTACACGTCGCCCGATAAAGCTACCCAAGTTTTTAATATTTTGAAGGATGCAGTTTTTGATGATAAACAACTGTTAGTCATGTTACTACCAAATATACAGGTGAGAAGTTATAATGGCTTGTTGGTAAATGAAATAAGATGAAAAATTATTGACCAGTTTTACTAGAATCAAAGATGAAAATTCAGGGATTGAAATAGGAAATAAAATACAGCTTACTGTTGGTATTTTTAATTTTTTTAAATAACTAGTCAAAAGAAATATGTATGGCTGAAAACAAATGTCCGGTTACAAAAAATTAGGACTTCCAGGGTGTATTTTAGAACATTATGGAATTCAAATATTACAGAATTATGAATTAAATAGTTGATAAGATAATCTGATTCTTGTAAAAATTACTTGTCATTTTTGTCTTGTGTTTACAAAGTAAAACGGTGAGATATAAGTATTAGTTTTAACAGTAAAGTTTTGTGTTTAGATCAGTTTCTCACAATCTGTAAGTGCTAGGTCAGTCAAACTTGGTTTATAGTTGCACCTATGGATGTTCAAAAAAGGTTTATGGTAGGCGAGACATTTCATTCAGCAGATTTCTTGTTTGCACATTGCATGTCTTTCAGTATTTTACCTTACATAATGTACAATCAATACAATCTTATATTCCTAGTTGTAATTGTTAAAATGGTCAGTGTCGCAGGCTTTGGATGTGCAACCTTTAGCAAACTATCTTATATTTAAAATTTTGTTTTGTCTTACAGCCCCACATGATACCAGAAAACAATAACCTGCTACTTGTGTTCATCAACATGAAAAGTGGCGTGTTTATAGTGACTTACACTGTATTTAAAATGTTGTTTTGTGTTACAGCCCCACATGATACCAGAAAACAAGAACCCGCTACTTGTGTTCGTCAACGTGAAAAGTGGCGGCTGTCAGGGACTAGAACTGATTACTTCCTTCCGCAAACTTCTCAACCCACATCAAGTCTTCAATTTAGAAAATGGAGGACCACTACCTGGGTAAGAAAGACAACTTTATGAACATTTACAGTGGTGTCGTTAAAATAAACAAACTTTTAACTTTTCGTCCTCCAAAAATACTCCATCAACTAAGATATCATTACATCTTTCCCACTGAAGAGAAATATGTTATATCGGTAGATAAATAATTCTTAGTTATCAGAGTAACTTGTGTAACTCGACCGAAGTCGGCCCAAGTAATTCTTAGTTATCAGAGTAACTTGTGTAACTCGACCGAAGTCGGCCCAAGTAATTCTTAGTTATCAGAGTAACTTGTGTAACTCGACCGAAGTCGGCCCAAGTAATTTTTAGTTATCAGAGTAACTAGTGTAACTCGACCGAAGTCGACCCAAGTAATTCTTAGTTATCAGAGTAACTTGTGTAACTCGACCGAAGTCGGCTCAAGTAATTCTTAGTTATCAGAGTAACTTGTGTAACTCGACCGAAGTCGACCCAAGTAATTCTTAGTTATCAGAGTAACTTGTGTAACTCGACCGAAGTCGACCCAAGTAATTCTTAGTTATCAGAGTAACTTGTGTAACTCGACCGAAGTCGGCCCAAGTAATTCTTAGTTATCAGAGTAACTTGTGTAACTCGACCGAAGTCGACCCAAGTAATTCTTAGTTATCAGAGTAACTTGTGTAACTCGACCGAAGTCGACCCAAGTAATTCTTAGTTATCAGAGTAACTTGTGTAACTCGACCGAAGTCGACCCAAGTAATTCTTAGTTATCAGAGTAACTTGTGTAACTCGACCGAAGTCGACCCAAGTAATTCTTAGTTATCAGAGTAACTTGTGTAACTCGACCGAAGTCGACCCAAGTAATTCTTAGTTATCAGAGTAACTTGTGTAACTCGACCGAAGTCGACCCAAGTAATTCTTAGTTATCAGAGTAACTTGTGTAACTCGACCGAAGTCGACCCAAGTAATTCTTAGTTATCAGAGTAACTTGTGTAACTCGACCGAAGTCGGCCCAAGTAATTGCCTTGATAGATTGTATCCTTTATTCTGATTGGTGGAGTTGATTGTCTGCTCAGTTAGCGCCATTAATAAAGAATGGAAATTTGATTGAATTGGTGTGTATTTGGATAAAATACACCACAACTGGGCAACGAGAAATGGAAATTTATCCATGCGAACATTTACGCAAGTGTTTGAAGGACCTTGTGAGTTAAATGATTGATCTGAATTTATACCAATGTGTGTTAAATGTCGTGTGATAGCAGTTGAGTGCTGTATGAATTACGTCACGCCGGTTAAACGTTTGACAGCGTGGGTTTCTGGCAAACAAGGGAGACAACTCTTGTATACCAAGTGCACGAAATGTACAACCTAAAATAATGGCTCAAACAATTGGAAAAATTGACTGTTTTGATGAAACGGTCGAAACATGGCCTATCTATATCGAACGATTAGACCAGTATTTTGAAATGTACAAAATTCCTGAGAGAAAAAAATTGCCAGCGTTAAACATTAGATTTTCATGGAGTTTGGGAGATCAGGTACATCCCCCTCCAGTACATCCCCTAACTCTGCAGTTACAGTAGTAATACTAATTATTACCCAGATGGACAGAGAGAAGTGGGGAAAGAAAAGTGATCTATCCCTAGGGGGGAAAAACCAAACATTTCTTTTCCTAGATACGTTTTGATGTCATAAACACTATAGGCGGTTAATTGTGTGTAAGAATAGTTCCCATGGTTGAAGTCATATCAACAACTAACTTATGTCATCAGCACTATGTACATCAAAGCTATGACGCAACACAGCCTCTTGTTCTTACATTGCAAACTTTATTTTCAACAACAGTATCGTTAAAAAATCTTCCATAAAATGAGCAGAGCGGATACGGTTTAACGTGCGCATGTACTACGAAGGTTTCGTACACTCCGGTCACGGGCTTAGTCTTTGACATCGCCAGTGACTAAGTCCGGGCCAGGACCCAAACCGACCGCACATCAAGCGAGTGGTTTACCATTGAGATAAGTACCGCCCCTTCCATAAAATGATAAAGATGATAATGGGTAATAAATAGAATACTGAACTCGCTACTTGGCAATACCGTTTATTTTGCACTCATGAGTTGATGTTGTCCTTCCCTCTCCAAAGGCTCGGGAAGGACAACATCAATTCACGAGTGCAAGATAAACGGTATTACCTTGTAGCATGATTGCACGTATGTTGTTTTTCCAGGTAGTATGACCACTATTATCACTATTATCGTGTGTTTGTGTTTTTCCCAGGTAGTATGAACACTATTATCACTATTATCGTGCGTTTGTGATTTTTTCGCAGGTTGTACGTGTTCCGGAACATCCCGTACTACAAGATCCTGGTGTGCGGAGGGGACGGGACCGTAGGGTGGGTGCTGTCCTGTCTGGACAACGTGGGGCAGGATGGGGTGTGCTCGTCCCCACCAATGGCCATCGTACCACTGGGCACAGGTCAGTTTGTCTTCATCAGTCACTCACACAAATTATAACCGAATGTTTTTTAAACCCCATCTCTCGGTTAGCTAAACTTCGTTATCGTGTCAGGAAACACGATACAAGTCGGTTGCCTCATACACTTACTCCTGGTAAGAACATTTTGCCAAATTGTCTATTAAACTTCCAAATTTAATAGATACCTGGTTATTTTGTTTGAAAAAAAGAGCAATTATTACATGAAATTATTTCGCCAAATTAAAATCCAATTTTCCACTTGTTTTTAAAATTAGCAGTTGGCGAGTTCCAGAGATAGTGCTGCATGGTTCCTTATTTTGATTGACAGCCAATAGAACTTTGTGCTGTCGCCCGCGGGACTATTGGATAGTACTCAAAACATCAAAAGAGTAGAGTAAATAACCAAGCTTATTATCCCCATAGTTCAAGATATTCAGGGAAATATAACCAGTATGACCCATGTGTGTCATATTGATTTCACGTGCACAATGAATGACATAATTTTGTGAAACGATGTCACAATTTAATGCAGCTTCCTCGGTCTAAATGCTTATCAAAATGACGTCATTTCAGAAAATGATGTTGTTCCTTCCTCTTTTTTCAGTTACATTTGAAACGTTTTGACATGGTCCTAGCTTGCTATTCATAAAAATTATATTTATTGATAATGTGAATAATAAAGAAATTATTACACTCGGATGTGAATCCTACTTGGGTAATACAATAATCCTGACACTCTGTCGTAAAATCAGTACGAAACACAAGCTCGTATAATAATCTCTATATACCACCTGTATATCACATCTCCAGTAAAGGATCTCCTTGGAAGTGGCTGTCCTATTGAGGGGCACTATATAGAAATTAATGAAATCAACCACTAGTTTGCCACATGCCCATTGGCCTCCACATTGTACAGAGATACGGTCCTGATAATATATACTCTTCAAAAAAAGAAACGCAAAAGGGTACAAATGGGTTATAACTCCGATTTTATGTTTCCTACCGGTTCATGCTTTGTGAATATAAGGTCATTGCATGTCCCAAACACATTCCCACGGTTACATTCGATAAAACGCAGCTACTGTAAAATAAAGTTTCAAAATGTGAATATTCGCAAAAACGCAAACCATGTCACCACTGCACGTGCGTTGTCTGCACGTGCAACATGAACACCGACAGTATAAAAGTGCAGGGTGTTCGCTTGCCTGGCCTCTGTATCTGGCCGACAGTTGACAATCCAGGACATGCCACGACTCAGTGAACCGCAGAGAAACAATGCCATCGGCCGACTAGACTCAGGCGAATCCAGAACGGCCATTGCCAGGGCATTCCATGTGTCCCCAAGCACCATCTCCAGACTGTGGGACCGTTACCAGCAACATGGATCAACACGTGACCTCCCTAGATCCGGTCGACCACGGGTCACTACCCCCGGGCAGGACCGCTACATCCGGGTACGCCACCTTCGGGAACGATTGACTACTGCCACCTCCACAGCCGCAGCAATACCAGGTTTGCGCAGGATATCCGACCAGACCGTACGGAACCGCCTACGTGAGGTAGGAATTCGTGCCAGACGTCCAGTTCGAGGTGTCATCTTAACACCACAACACCGTCGACTCCGACTGCAGTGGTGCCAGATTCATCGACAATGGCCTCAACTGCGATGGAGACAGGTGTGGTTCAGTGACGAGTCCCGATTTCTGCTCCGACGTCATGATGGAAGATGTCGCGTGTATAGGCGTCGTGGTGAACGTTATGCGGCAAACTGCGTGCAGGAAGTAGACAGATTCGGCGGGGGTAGTGTCATGGTGTGGGCAGCCATCTCACACACTGGCAGAACTGACCTGGTCCACGTGCAGGGCAACCTGAATGCACAGGGCTACATTGACCAGATCCTCCGGCCACACATCGTTCCAGTTATGGCCAACGCCAACGCAGTGTTCCAACATGACAACGCCAGGCCTCACACAGCACGTCTCACAACGGCTTTCCTACAGAACAACAACATTAATGTCCTTCCTTGGCCATCGATATCACCGGATTTGAACCCAATTGGGACGAGTTTGACCGACGCCTCCGACAGCGACAACCACAGCCCCAGACCCTGCCCGAGCTGGCAGCAGCCTTGCAGGCCGAGTGGGCCACCATCCCCCGGGACGTCATCCGTACTCTGGTTGCTTCAATGGGCAGGCGGTGCCAGGCAGTTGTCAACACACGCGGAGGCCACACCCGGTATTGACTCCAGATGACCTTGACCTTGGTGGTGTGTCCTATCACTTACTCACAATGGACTAGAGTGAATTGTGAACAATCCTCCAACATTTGGTAATTATCGGACTCACCATTCAATAATTAAATCAATTCTCCAAATGTTACGACAATGTGGTTTTGCGTTTCTTCTTTTGAAGAGTATATTATGGTTTATCATTCTGATTAACTCGTGCATTGTACAGAGATACGGTCCTGATAATATATTATGGTTTTTATCATTCTGATTAACTCATGCATTGTACAGATACACACTTTTAAAATTGTTCATTTAATTGTTCAAATATGTTGAGCCAGGGCCGTAGCTAGGATTTTTTGTTTGGAGGGGGAGGGGGCCAACTGAGTAGTTAATAGTCTAAAACTCCTTAAACGGTTAAGAAGAGAATTTTCTTTACGTTTCTACAATGCTTTCTGGATTGTTTTTTTTTAAAGCTTTATGTTTATGTTTATGTTTGATTTATCTAAAGTTGTGTTGTGTGTTTTTATTTGCCAGGAAATGACCTTGCCCGTGTGTTGAGGTGGGGTCCAGGCTATACCGGGGGAGAGGACCCCCTTAACCTATTACGAGATGTCATTGATGCAGAAGAAATTAAGTTAGATAGGTACGTACATCAGATATTTAGTCTACCTGGCCCCATATTTAATAGACCCTACCGGTGCAACCAGAGGGAACTGTAGGTTTTGTCTCCATTCTGTCTGTCTGCCTATCTGCCTGTGTCTATCTTTCATTCTGTCTGTCTGCCTATCTGCCTGTGTGTCTGTCTTTCTGTCTGTCCATCTGTCCCACATATGGTTTTTCCGGATGCTTTTTCCACAGTGCCTTGAGATATTGAGCTGAAACTTTATGTACAGCTTTGTTAAGTACTGTTAGAGATGAAGTGTAATGTTCATGGTGGTTTACACATTTTCGACAGTTGATCTTAGGAGATACAAACATTTGTTTTTCTGCATTTATTTTGTTCAATGCCTTAAGATAATGAACTGAAATTTTGTATATAGCTTTATGATTTACTATTACAGATCAAGTTTAACTTTCATGGTGATTTACCCATTTCCCCCAGAGTTATGGCCCTTATGCTTGGGAGATATGAAAATTTGTTGGGGCCCTGTAGGGGACATGTATTGCTTAACAGTACTCTAAGAATGTTTGTTAAACTTTTAGAGACTGGACTCGAGTCTTTACTAACGTCTTGATGGATTAACGTCATGGTAACACATACACATTGCACATGTATGACATCATTAAAGACTTTTTGTGGTCAAGATTTAACTCGGTCAGTTTAGTACTCGCTTGAGGTGCTTGTGTCGCAGGATCGAACCACCTCGGTGGATCCATACAACTGATTGGGTTTTGTTCTCAAAATCTGTGTGGTCCTTAACCATATGTTCGACGCCATATAACCGTAAATAAAATGTGTGGAGTGCGTCATTAAATAAAACATGTCTTTCTTTCCTTTCATCATTTGTTTTGCATTTACCATAGTTAGACACCCAATAGCCGATATATTTTTCATGCTGGGGTATCCTTAAACCTCTATTATTAAAGATCCGAGTCTACACTATAAAGTCTTATAAGTATGGGGTATCCTTAAACCTCTATCTATTATTAAACATTTGAGTCTACACTATAAAGTCTTATAAGTATGGGGTATCCTTAAACCTCTATCTATCATTAAAGATCCGAGTCTACACTATAAAGTCTTATAAGTATGGGGTATCCTTAAACCTCTATCTATTATTAAACATTTGAGTCTACACTATAAAGTCTTATAAGTATGGGGTATCCTTAAACCTCTATCTATTATTAAAGATCCGAGTCTACACTATAAAGTCTTATAAGTATGGGGTATCCTTAAACCTCTATCTATTATTAAACATTTGAGTCTACACTATAAAGTCTTATAAGTATGGGGTATCCTTAAACCTCTATCTATTATTAAAGATCCGAGTCTACACTATAAAGTCTTATAAGTATGGGGTATCCTTAAACCTCTATCTATTATTAAAGATTTGAGTCTACACTATAAAGTCTTATAAGTATGGGGTATCCTTAAACCTCTATCTATTATTAAAGATCCGAGTCTACACTATAAAGTCTTATAAGTATGGGGTATCCTTAAACCTCTATCTATTATTAAAGATTTGAGTCTACACTATAAAGTCTTATAAGTATGGGGTATCCTTAAACCTCTATCTATTATTAAAGATTTGAGTCTACACTATAAAGTCTTATAAGTATGGGGTATCCTTAAACCTCTATCTATTATTAAAGATTTGAGTCTACACTATAAAGTCTTATAAGTATGGGGTATCCTTAAACCTCTATCTATTATTAAAGATTTGAGTCTACACTATAAAGTCTTATAAGTATGGGCTCAGGCTTTGTTATGCATTTGTTTCTAACTCCAGTTCAAGCTCGTGACAACTGAAAATAATTTCACTCATGACATAAACATGATATGAAATGGAAGGTTGTTTAATATCCTATAAATATATGTTTTAGGTGGACAGTGATATTAAGGTTAATTATCAATGGTATATATGTTTGCAGGTGGACGGTGATATTACGGTTAACTAACAACGATATATCTGTATTGCAGGTGGACGGTGATATTAAGGTTAACTAACAATATTGCAGGTGGACGGTGATATTAAGGTTAACTAACAATATTGCAGGTGGACGGTGATATTAAGGTTAACTAACAATGTTGCAGGTGGACGGTGATATTAAGGTTAACTAACAATGATAAATACAGGGCTCACCCTGGATCAAAAATACCTGTAGCCAAAATATTAGCCAAATGGAATTTTTATTAGCCATATTGAAAATGCTTTAGCCAAATTTGTTTACGCAGTACTGTATAGAGTATTTATATATGAATAAGAAAATGTATCTTTTTCAGCTAATTGTGTACAAACTGGAATAAATAGGAATAACAAAACCTAAATGGGGGTAGGGGCAGTTAATATATTACTTCGATTTTTTCAGCGGGAGTGGGGTGCTTCTAAGGCCTATGACATTAAATTAACAAACATACAGAAATATGGGGGTGCGTGGTTGTTTTTTCTTTCTTCCTTTTTTCCCAAATAAAAATTTGAGAGCTTTTTTTTATATAGGGCTCATTATTTTTTTAAATAGCAATCTTTATGTTAATTTGAATTATTATTATTTTTTTTTTTTTTTTTTTTTTTTTTAAGTGACCCATCAATTCCCCACCCCAAACAATTTCATAATTTGTGCCATGTTGTTGCTGTTGATTTCAGCGTCGTGTTAAATGCTTGTGATTTCTGCTTGCAAAATACCTTGGCTAAGAATACCGACTTCACAGTATACTCCATTTATTTGTTTAAAAAACGAAAAAAAAAAAAAACGTTAATAAAATTAAAATGTACGGTCTTTTTAAAATCCAGCTAACTTATTAAATGTCACCTCACAGTCTTGCAAATTTATAGCTAAAATTATCTAACAAATATGATTATTGTAAACTACTTTTATTCAGTGTACATTTAACTGCAATTTGTATAAATAGTATTTAAAATACTGAATGTTCATTTCCCGCGAGAGCGATCTGCATGCGTGCTCTCGACCATGGGTACGAAATTAACAATGACAAAGGAATAAACAAAAACTGCAGTTAGGTATTCATTGATGCGAACAACTATTGTTTTTTCTACAAATTTACATCAAGATTTACTTTTGCGTAATTGTATTGTTTAATGTCCGCAACAATATCTCTTGACACGCAGGTGTCGGCTGACTCTGAAGCGTGACGTATATTCGCTCGGTCTGGCTGAACTCTGCACTTGAGATAGCCTACACGTCTTTCGGCCCTGAACTGGCATGTGTATTAAAATTGACACGCTTTGTCGGGCTGTTTTTATTACTTTGGTTCAAAGATTTTACAAAGTAAAAATAACAAGTTACAGATCTTCCAGACATTGCTGTCATACATGTTGAATGCATGCCGTTAAAATTAATAACCGTGATTATTAAAATAAGCAAACATTATAAGACCTACGCTGAATTCTACATGACACCATTTTTTTGTTACCGGTCGCGAGATCGACATTACGCTAATTGAATATTTGGTATTATTATTATGTTTGAGGTGTCGGATAGATTATGTAACCGTTTGTTTACATCAGAAGACAGAAAATGGCTTAGCCAAAATTTTAGCCACTTGCAAATTTTATTAGCCTTTTTTTTTTTTAATTAGCCAATGGCTAATTTGGCTACCGACAGCGCGAGCCCTGAAATATATATCTATATTGCAGGTGGACGGTGATATTAAGGTTAACAAACAATGATACATATATCTGTATTGCAGGTGGATGGTGATATTAAGGTTAACAATGATATATATATCTGTATTGTAGGTGGACGGTGATATTCCACCCGAACGAGAAGGAGACGGACGAGGCGAAGATTGCGATCGCCAACAACACCAACACAGCCAACACGAGCGAGGACACCACGTCCATCTTCGTGATGAACAACTACTTCGGCATCGGCATCGACGCAGACCTCTGCCTCGACTTCCACATGGCCAGAGAGGAGAAACCCGACAAGTTTAATAGCAGGTACAGTTTAATAGTAACAACCTCTGTCTCGACTCGACCGTTTAATAGTAGTACAGTTTTAATAACCTCTATCTCGACTCGACAGTGTAGTAGTAGATAGAGTTTTAACGTTTTACAGATATCTTTAATAGTAGGTAGAGTTGTAACCATGTATGGATATTTTTAATAGTAGATAGTTTTAACAATATCTGTCTCGATTCAACAGTTTAATAATAGTAGAGTTTTAACAACCTCTGTCTCGACTCGACAGTTTAATAGTAAGTAGAGTTTTAACAATATCTGTCTCGATTCGACAGTTTAATAGTAGTAGAGTTTTAACAACCTCTGTCTCGACTCGACAGTTTAATAGTAGTAGAGTTTTAACAACCTCTGTCTCGACTCGACAGTTTAATAGTAGGTAGAGTTTTAACAACCTCTGTCTCAACTCGACAGTTTAATAGTAGTAGAGTTTTAACAACCTCTGTCTCGACTCGACAGTTTAATAGTAGATAGAGTTTTAACAACCTCTGTCTCGACTCGACAGTTTAATAGTAGTAGAGTTTTAACAACCTCTGTCTAGACTCGACAGTTTAATAGTAGGTAGAGTTTTAACAACCTCTGTCTCGACTTGACAGTTTAATAGTAGTAGAGTTTTAACAACCTCAGTCTCGACTCGATAGTTTAATAATAGTAGAGTTGTAACAACCTCTGTCTCGACTCGACAGTTTAATAGTAGTAGAGTTTTAACAACCTCTGTCTCGACTCGACAGTTTAATAGTAGATAGAGTTTTAACAACCTCTGTCTTGACTCGACAGTTTAATAGTAAATAGAGTTTTAACAACCTCTGTCTCGACTCGACAGTTTAATAGTAAATAGAGTTTTAACAACCTCTGTCTCGACTTGACAGTTTAATAGTAGTAGAGTTTTAAAAAACTCTGTCTTGACTCAACAGTTTAATAGTAGATAGAGTTGAAATGATGTATGGATATTTTTAATAGTAGGTAGAGTTTTAATGATGTATGGATATTTTTAATAGTAGATAGAGTTTTAACAATGTATGGATATTTTAATAGAGTTGTAACAATGTATGGATATTTTTAATAGTAGATAGAGTTGTAACAATGTATGGATATTTTAATAGATAGAGTTGTAACAGTGTATGGATATTTTTAATAGTTGATATAGTTTTAACATTGTCCAGATATTTCTAATAGGTTGGTTTTAACAACCTTTGTCTTGACTTCCACATGGCCACATAGGATTCAGATTATGTAACAAAGGCGTCTTTGGTTTAAATCTTCACTAATATTGCTTTATCTGGTACCTGACAATGTGTTTTGTGTTTCAGATTGCACCACGAGGGTGTGTACATAAAGATGGAATTGATGACTTTGGTGAACTGCAAGTTGTGTAGATCAGTTGGTTAACAGTTGTGTAGATCAGTCGGTGAAGATTCCTTTATCCATTACCTGATGATTTGTTTGTTTCAGATTGCACAACAAGGGTGTGTATATAAAGATGGGCCTGAGGAAGATGGTGAACCGCAAGTCGTGTAAAGATCTTCACCGACACATAAAGATTTGTTTGTGTTTCAGATTGCACAACAAGGGTGTGTATATAAAGATGGGCCTGAGAAAGATGGTGAACCGCAAGTCGTGTAAAGATCTTCACCGACACATAAAGATTTGTTTGTGTTTCAGATTGCACAACAAGGGTGTGTATATAAAGATGGGCCTGAGGAAGATGGTGAACCGCAAGTCGTGTAAAGATCTTCACCGACACATAAAGATTTGTTTGTGTTTCAGATTGCACAACAAGGGTGTGTATATAAAGATGGGCCTGAGGAAGATGGTGAACCGCAAGTCGTGTAAAGATCTTCACCGACACATAAAGATTTGTTTGTGTTTCAGATTGCACAACAAGGGTGTGTATATAAGATGGGCCTGAGAAAGATGGTGAACCGCAAGTCGTGTAAAGATCTTCACCGACACATAAAGATTTGTTTGTGTTTCAGATTGCACAACAAGGGTGTGTATATAAAGATGGGCCTGAGGAAGATGGTGAACCGCAAGTCGTGTAAAGATCTTCACCGACACATAAAGATTTGTTTGTGTTTCAGATTGCACAACAAGGGTGTGTATATAAAGATGGGCCTGAGAAAGATGGTGAACCGCAAGTCGTGTAAAGATCTTCACCGACACATAAAGATTTGTTTGTGTTTCAGATTGCACAACAAGGGTGTGTATATAAAGATGGGCCTGAGGAAGATGGTGAACCGCAAGTCGTGTAAAGATCTTCACCGACACATAAAGATCGAGGTAGATGGGAAACCTCTCGACTTGCCGCAGGTCGAAGGAATCATCATCCTCAACATTCTGAGGTTAGCGGAATATTTAGAAAATAAAGAGATGTCCATATTGTCTAACGGCTTATTTTTCTTGTCTCTAACAATTAAAAATTGATGTAAACTATTTATGGGTTAACAAAAAAAACAAATTCAGATAACCCGTTTCATTTTTGCCTAACCTGTAACGACCATGTGAATGATGTCCTAAATACAATGTGCAAACAAAATAATTGGTCTCACAATTTTCAGAGGCCTCATTTCTACTAGAATTCATTTGGATTCTTGCATTGTTAGGTCAGTGGAATGAATCCATGAGAATTCAATTGTTTAGTATGTTATTTCACAATCTGATGCTAATAAATAAAATATAAATAAATTATTTGTGTTGGTAAAAACAGTTGTTCGGCAGAACAAAATACAATGCAATGCAATACAATACAAAATGTGTTTTTTCCATGCTTACATATTGTGTATACACACATTCTAATAATATCACTGTTTTCATTTTCAACAATACAATACAATACAATACAAAATGCTTTATTTTTGTGCTTACATATGGTGTGTACACACATTCTAATAATATCACTGTTTTAATTTTCTACAATACAATATAATACAATACAATACATACAATACAAAATGTGTTTTTCCCGCGCTTCATATGATGTATACACACATTCTAATAATATCACTGTTTTCATTTTCTACAATACAATATAATATAATACAATACAACACAAAATAGTTCACTTTTGTACTTACATATACACACATTCTAACAATGACTCTCTTCATTTTCTCTCCAGTTGGGGTTCTGGGGCCAATCCGTGGGGGCCAGAGAAGGAGGACAATTTTTCCAAGCCAACACACTATGACGGGATGCTGGAGATCGTGGGCGTCACGGGGGTGGTGCACATGGGACAGATCCACAGCGGGCTGCGGCAGGCCATGCGGATAGCACAGGGAGGGCATGTGAGTACTCACCTAGCAGGTCACAGCCCACATAGTTACCCACGGCAGTCGGCAGTGATGATTGTGACGGAGTTTATAATTCTCCATGGCAATGTTTTGCTGTGGATTATATATATTTTTTTAATGTTTCAACAAAATTTTTTTTTGTTTTGGTGCAAGCATTTTCTTAATTGCAGTGTTTGAGAATATACAGCCCGTGATAAGAATTTCCATACATATGTTTTTTTCAAAATACAGGAAGATTTACATTCATAAGAGGTTTGTAAATATTTACAAAACACATCGGATTGTCCTTCGTATGTTTTTTTTCAAAATACTGGAAGATTTACATTGATAAGAAGTTTGTAAATATTTACAACACACATCGGATTGTCCTACGTATGTGTTTTTTCAAAATACTGGAAGATTTACATTCATAAGAAGTTTGTAAATATTTACAAAACACATCGGATTGTCCTACATATGTTTTTTTCAAAATACTGGAAGATTTACATTGATAAGAAGTTTGTAAATATTTACAACACACATCGGATTGTCCTACATATCCACATATTGAGTAAGGCGGAACTTAGCCCAGTGGTACATCGCTCGCTCGATGCATTGGCGCTCTGGAATTGATCCCCGTTGGTGGGCCCATTGGGCTATTTCTCACTCCAGCCAGTGCACCACGACTGGTACATCAAAGGCCGTGGTATGTGCTATCCTGTCTATTGGATGGTGCATATAAAAGATCCCTTGCTGCTAATAAAAAAGAGTAGTCCATGAAGTGGTGACAGCGGGTTTCCTCCCTCAATATTTATGTGGTCCTTAACCATATGTCTGACACCATATAATTGTAAATAAAATGTGTTGAGTGCGTCATTAAATAAACCATTTCCTTCCATATATTGATTATAAATAGTTACTGATGTTACATATCAGTTTTATCCTACAAAGGTTTGACCTGAGCAAATCAAAGCCAGCATCTTACTTTAGGTGAAAAAAGCTAATTTTTATCTATTCTGAAATTTAACAAGAAGAATTGAAAACTGATATATATATTTCAGTTTTGTCATCCAAACAAATGTGTTTGTTATTTCTAGAAAGGAAATATTTTGCACTATGATTTCTATAATTCATTGTTTATAAATCACCCTGTTAGTGCACATTGCAGTTCAGGTGGTTTCTATAATTTATTGTTTTATGATACAGCTACGAATCACTCTGTTAACGGACATTGCGTTGGTGGTTTTTATAATTTATTGTTTTATGTTACAGCTACCAATCACTCTGTTAACAGACATTGCGGTTCAGGTGGTTTCTATAATTTATTGCTTTATGTTACAGCTATGAATCACTGTTAACAGACATTGCGGTTCAGGTGGTTTCTATAATTTATTGTTTTATGTTACAGCTACGAATCACTCTGTTAACGGACATTGCGGTTCAGGTGGATGGAGAACCGTGGATACAACCAGCCGGCCAGGTTGTCGTGCTAAGATCAGCTCTCAAGGTCAGTGCAATCTCAGTCTTTATATCTGTTATATCCATGTCTGTATATTGCTGTCTTTGATGCTGTAATTGGCAGGGTGGGATGTAGTCCAGTGGTAAAGCACTTGACTGATGTGCAGTCTCGATCTATATAGCTGTTATATCCATGTCTGTACATTCCTGTCTTTGATGCAGTAATTCTCCTTACAGGCTACTATGCTAAAGAAGAGCAAAAACAAGATCAAGAGAAGAAACACAGAACCAAGTATCTTTTTCCCTGAATGTGAACCTCTTAAAGCACAATCTCCCAGTGACGAGAGCGGGCCTCTTTAACACATGTATGTATTACCACAATAATACACAGTTTACTGTTTAATATCAAGTTTATATACCAGAGCGGGCCTCTTTAACACATGTACATATTACCACGGATAATACACAGGTTACTGTTTAATATCAAGTTTATATACTAGAGCGGGCTTCTTTAACACATTTACGTATCACCACAATAATACAGAGGTTACTGTTTAATATCAAGTTTATATACCAGAGTGGGCCTCTTTAACACATGTACGTATTACCACGGATAATACATAGGTTACTGTTTAATATCAAGTTTATATACTAGAGCGGGCTTCTTTAACACATTTACGTATCACCACAATAATACAGAGGTTACTGTTTAATATCAAGTTTATATACCAGAGTGGGCCTCTTTAACACATGTACGTATCACCACAATAATACAGAGGTTACTGTTTAAGATCAAGTTTATATACCATGTATGACCACAATAATACACAGGTTACTGTTTAATATCAAGTTTATATACCAGAGCGGGCCTCTTTAACACATGTACATATTACCATGGATAATACACAGGTTACTGTTTAATATCAAGTTTATATACCAGAGTGGACCTCTTTAACACATGTACGTATCACCACAATAATACAGAGGTTACTGTTTAATATCAAGTTTATATACCATGTATGACCACAATAATACACAGGTTACTGTTTAATATCAAGTTTATATACCAGAGCGGGCCTCTTTAACACATGTACATATTACCATGGATAATATACAGGTTACTGTTTAATATCAAGTTTATATACCAGAGTGGACCTCTTTAACACATGTACGTATCACCACAATAATACACAGGTTACTTTAATATCAAGTTTATATACCAGAGTGGACCTCTTTAACACATGTGCATATCACCACAATAATACACAGGTTACTGTTTAATATCAAGTTTATATACCAGAGTGGGCCTCTTTAACATGTATGTATCACCACAATAATACACAGATTACCGTTTAATATCAAGTTTATATACCAGAGTGGATCTCTTTAACACATGTATGTATAACCACAATAATACACGGGTTCTCTTTAATACATATATATCTAACAGAGTAGGTCTCTGTCATGCCAATGCATGCTACAAAGTCACGTAAAATATCTTGGGAGAAGCTTGCCTTCATAACCAAACACCTAGTATCTTGACTCCACTTGACAATAATCTATTCTAGAAGCTTAATACCAACTGGTTTTTTTGTTCTTGTTTTTTTCCAGATTAACCAGCATTGTGGCTGTCGTACGGCTTTGTATATACTGACATGCCAAAAGTAGTCGCAGTACTTCTGTGTGCTGCCACTCGGCATACTCAAATTGTGGAATGCGATTTAACGTGGAGTGGGCTGATATATAAATATATATACTCAAATTGTGGAATGCGATTTAACATGGAGTGGGCTGATATATAAATATATATACTCAAATTGTGGAATGCGATTTAACGTGGAGTGGGCTGATATATAAATATATATATACAATGTGTACCTCGATTAGAAGGCTCTGTCAAGATTCTGCCATCTACAGTTTAGTCGTACCACTCAGGTTATGCAGGTTTCAGTTACTCATTGTTTTCAGTTCCATTTTAAGTCAGTTCAGTTCAGTTTTCTGTTTGTTCATATTTTCAATTCCATTTTACATCAGTTCATTTTTCAGTTATTCATATATTTTTTTCATTTCCATTTTAAGTCTGTTCATATTTTCAGTTTCACTGACATTTCATTTTTCAGGGGTTTTTTTGTGGGTTTTTTCCAGTTCCATTTTAAATCAGTTCAGTTTCTGTTTATTAATATTTTCAGTTTCATTTTACATTGTTTCATTTTTCAATTATTCAGTGTTTTTTCAGTTTCATTTCAGGTCGATTCAGTTTACAGTTTTTAATAGTTTTTAGGGGTTTTTCTGGGGTGTATTTATACAGATTCAGTTTCAGTTAAGTTTTCAGTTTTATCATTTTTAAAGCTTTTTTAGTAAAACAGAAATCACGTTTAGCCTATGGGCCAGTGAACCAGAAATTAAAATTGATCTTAATCAAAAAACAAATGGCATTGCAGTGATGTGATTTTCCTACCTTTTTTTAAATTTGATTTCTTCATGGATTTTTTTTTGGCATAAGACAGTTTTTACAAAGTCTACTGAATTTGTTGTGAAATGCTGAAAATTACCTGTTTTGGGGTATGGGGACGAATTCTCTGTTCTCTGTTAGACAACAAAGCATTCTCTTTGTAATTCTTTTAGCATTGCACTGCGAGATCGCAAAGTTACGAAAGTTTAGTGTATTAAGCCCATGGTCTAGTTTTTTCTTCAGCTTTTTAAAGATCATAAATATCAGCTGTTATGTAAATCAGCATCACATCTTAACATGGCTATAAATATTTCTCCAATAGTTTATTTATATCGGTCTCAAAGTTAATTTTTGTGTTTTTTTAAGTACTATTATTTACTTTAAAATTGTCTGTTTGGGATGTCCATTTCATTTTGCAATTGGGACAAACCCATTCAGTGTTTTGTGCAGGGTATAAAAAGTGCATTGTAAATGGGACAGGATCATTGAGTGTGTAGGGAGTTTAAGTTGTTCTGTAATCTGGGGTAAGACCATACAGTTTTCACTGTCGGGGGGTGGGGGGTGGGGGGGTGTAGATGATTTTATTTTTTGTGAGAAAAAAAAAGTAATTCTTGGAAATTTCTCTTTTTCTAAACAATTGTTTTCTGTAACCATGGGTTTAAAATGTGAATGATTTTTTTTATGACTTTTGCACCAGAAAGTTCGAGTATATTTAACTGAGAGAGTGATCTTTCTTAGATGGTATAATTTTGACACCGATGCCATTCAGTGTGTAAGGCAGTCAATACAAAGTGTATTAAACATGTTCTTTCTAAACCTATGAATCTTCATCGAACCACGGTGCTCTGTGAATCCAGCCCGTCAACCGCAAACAGCTAAACAAGATAGATGCAGCAGGATTCCGGTAGTGACTGAAGCACCTTCCGTTTCCTGGGTAACGAACCTGTTTCCTGGTTTGTGCTGTAAACCTGTGTTAGTTATGTGAAGGTTGTGCATACTTAAATCTGTGTTTTGGGTCTCCCATATGATAACTGTCTTGCATCAGTCAAATTTGTTTTGTTTTTAATGAGATTACAAGAGGGGTGGGACGTAGCCCAGTAGTAAAGCACTCGCTTGATGCGCGGTCGCTCTAGGATTGATTCCTGTCGATAGACCCATTGGGCTATTTCTCGTTCCAGCCACTGCTTCACAACTGATGTAACAAAGGCCGTGATATGTGCCATCCTGTGTGGAATGCTGCATATAAAAGATCTCTTGATGCTAATTGGAAAGAGTCACAGAGTAGAGTGGCAGTGGGTTTCTTCTCCCATTATCTGTGTGGTCCTCGACCTCATGTCTGATGCCATATAACTGTAAATAACGTGTTGAGTGCGTCGTTAAGTAAAACATTCCTTAGTTCTTCTCTTTTTTCATACTGCAACAGCAGATTAACTAATTAATCAACGGCTATTCGATGTCGAACTTTTAATAATTCCATTTGCAGCAACGGTTTTTTTAATATGCACATTTTCCATGAATAGAACAGCACATACTTTGGCCTTTGATATGCCATATGTCTGACAGTTGATGGGATAGACAAAACATTCAGTGGCTCCTCGAACGACTAAATCTCGCTCCATTTCGCATCGGATGTCTTTTTGTGAACCAAGTCATCTTTCTAAAATGAATTTTACATCTTTGACCTTCTTCTAAATTGTATTGTAAATTCCGCTCACCTCTTAACTTACCTCCCCCCTCTCCTGTAACGGACTTAGTCACTGGCGATGTCAGAGACGAAGCCCGGGATAGGCGTGCTTGAAACCTTAGTGGTATATAAGCACATAAATTTACTAGTTTCAGATTCAGATTGTAAAATGAAATAAAAAACAGGGCTTCTAATTATGGTAGTGATAGCTAGCGATATTCAATGTTGGGCTAGTAAATAACTTCTATCATCATGCCCGATGGCTAGTAAAAAATAAAGTTGTCAGATTCTGCATTTATGTCTGTTTTGTAAATATGACTTTCCTGACCCACCCACCTACCCAAATCAAAGGGTTTTTAAGCTCTATCTCCCTCTCTGTGTGACATACATGTACCTACATCTGACTGTATTTATTAAAGTAGGACTAGTGAATTTACAATCATTGATAGTAAATTTTAAAAATCACTGATCCCATGGCTAGTGGATTTTTATACAATTCTAGAAGCTCTGAAAGAATAAAATGCTCATTTTCAAATATTTTATTAAATAATGTGATGTATATCTATATTGATGAAGACAAAAAAAGAGTAGAATTTGTAGAAGTTGCATAATGGCATCTATTTTAAAACTAAACTAAAACAGTGGGTATATCTGGAACACAGCTTTAAGTAAGCACAGTCTTAAGTAGTGGTTGGTTAAGCTTTGGATATTAATGGTATCTATTTTAAAACTAAACTAAAACAGTGGGTATATCTGGAACACAGCTTTAAGTCAGCACAGTCTTAAGTAGTGGTTGGTTAAGCTTTTTATATTAATGGTATCTATTTTTAAACTAAACTAAAACAGTGGGTATATCTGCACCCTGTTTTATACAGCGATCTTAGCTGTAAGATCACCCATAGCTATCTTATGCACTTAAGATAATCTTAGTGCTAAGTTCCCTTCGTAAAATGGGGCCCTGGAACACAACTTTAAGTAAGTACAGCCGAAGTTGTGGTTAAGCTCTAGATATCAAGTAATACTGAAAGTAGAAGATGTGGGGAAAATCTCAACACCATCAGTATCAAAACCAAAACAGTTTTACACACTATCACTCATTATAATTTTTATTCTGTATGGAAGTGTATGTACTCTAGTGAGATCTGGCCTACATTCAGCCAGCTGTTCCGCTAAGGGCAGAATTTACGAAGCGTGTATAATTACATACATTTAAAATTGTTAAACACCTGCGGTTAAGAAAAACAGGCTTCATAAGTTCGGCCCAAAATTTGTGCAAACTATTTTTATTGATTCCTGAAATGTGTAAAAATCAGTCTACCAACTGTTAGTAACAAACGACTGGCTGAATTTAACCCTGTTGTAGTGGACACCTGTGTAAAATGCCCATAAAACCACTCTCTTAATAGTGCAAATGAGACAAACTTCACATAAACAAATGCCTGTTGGTACGGTATCATCAAATTTGGGATTTCGTTCTTTTACCATTTGTGTTAAATTAGTTTATTTGAGGTCTTTTGAGACATGTGGTTTCTTTAATCAGGTGTCTGCTTGCTACTGGTGGCCATTAACACACTGCAACATTTATTGTGTTTATAAATCCACAACGGCATATAACAAATAACACAAAAATTTATCAGTTACATCATTATAGCACATTTAGTTTTTATATAGGCCTCTATGCTATTACTATATCAAGATATAAAGGATAAATATACTAAACAAGTGCATTCTGTTCTATTTTTTGCTGGAAATTGTGATTCGTTAATTTCATGATTTACAGTATTAACATCAGAATATAATCAAAATGGAAAAACCAGAAACCTGTGAAAAGAATCAGGCTACAAATGTTGCATTCCCAACGTTAAGCTATAGAAAATAATTGTGAGTGTTAGTGCAGTTCAAGTTTGATAACTCTGTCTACGATTGTTACTACTCTTGGCGACATGGTAATAACACACTAGTGTGCAATCAGTATTGATGTGTTACAGTATTTGTACATGTAATAAGTCATGTTATTACACGGCCTAGTAACTAATGTTATTACACGGCCTAGTAACTAATGTTATTACACGGCCTAACAACTAATGTTATTACACGGCCTAACAACTAATGTTATTACACGGCCTAGTAATTAATGTTATTACATGGCCTAATAACGAATGTTATTACACGGCCTAGTAACTAATGTTATTACACGGTCTAATAACTAATGCTATTACACATTCTAGTAACAGTGATATAGTGAAAACAAATTTAATTTAATATCACTAATGATATACACAGAGAAAAGATTGCTAATATTATACACTGATAACAATGTTACACAGAATAATAATTGTATTCTAACAACTGATGTACCATAACATATTTAGTGATGTCATATCAATTTATTATCTTACCAGCATAACATTGTATTTATTTATTTATAGCTTAAATTCCATCTGACTTGAAAGTATGTGCTAGGATTCCAGGCTGTTTGGAGTTTGATATTTCATACTGGATAGTGGTCACACCCCATCTTTGTATAATGTTTTTAATTGTATCAAAATGCATAAAAATAATTAACATGAGATACAGTATAGATGACATATTTTTAACAAGTTAAATGAAAAATTAGCCAGTAATAAATATGAGAGAAAAAAATCATATCAGACAAACACTCACCCCCCAAAAAGAAGTCATTTCCTCAATTTTACTTTGTATTAAAGAACCCCCCCCCCCCCCATTGTATTGTACATGTGAATGTTTTAAATTGCAAACATGTATGCAACAGTATATTAAAATAATCAACCAAGTTTCACACCCAAAGAATAATATGAAAAAAGAAGAAAACTACCACAAAAAACGAGTGTATATTGAATTTGAAATTTGGCAAGATGCCAGATTATTGTATTGATTCGTTTGTGGAGATTGTATGTGTGTGTAATGCTGGCTGGCCCATTACTGTCCTACCATTTGTATCGGCTCATTTGATTCGCTGTTTCAGACTTATTATACATGACCTACAGCCAGTCAAGAGTTTTTGTTATATAATGAGTGAGGGTGTGTGTGAACGGCAGTGATTTTAGTCGTTGTGTAAGGTATGATGACACGTATTAATAATAAATTGTTGAAAAATATTTTCATTCATAAACTGTTTCAATTTTTATTTATATCATTTTCATTATATATATAAATATATAAATATATATATTTATTATACATGTGAATATATATATGCATCTTGGTGTCCAATACTGTTATGCTCAGATATATAGAAATGTTAGGGTTTTTTGTTTTTGTTTTCTTCTTTTTTTGTGACAGATGATAATAGCGAATTCCCAAAAACGTAGCTCAAATTGCACCAATAATTATTTCCAAGTAAATGCACTTTGCCACTTGTACTAAAATTGTGAATGTAGTAGAATTCAGAAGATGAATGAAGTTGTTCATATTTGGGGGTATTCAGAGAAAGGTAAATTTGTTCATATTTTGGGGGTATTCAAAGAAAGGTAAATTTTTTCATATTTTGGGGGTATTCAAAGAAAGGTTAATCTGTTCATATTTGGGGGTATTCAAAGAAAGGTTAACCTGTTCATATTTGGGGGGTATTCAAAGAAAGGTTAATCTGTTCATATTTGGGGGGTATTCAAAGAAAGGTTAATTTGTTCATATTTGGGGGGTATTCAAAGAAAGGTTAATCTGTTCATATTTGGGGGGTATTCAAAGAAAGGTTAATTTGTTCATATTTGGGGGGTATTCAAAGAAAGGTTAATTTGTTCATATTTTAGGTGTATTCAAAGAAAGGTTAATCTGTTCATATTTTGGGGGTATTGAAAGAAAGGGTGCTTTGTTCATATTTATGGGGTATTCAAAGAACGTTAAATTTCTTCATATTTTGAGGGTATTCAAAGAAAGGTTAGTTTGTTCATATTTTGGGGGTATTCAAAGAATAGTTAATTTTTTCATATTTTTGGGGGGTATTCAAAGAAATGTTAATTTGTTCATATTCTGGGGGTATTCAAAGAAAGGTTAATCTGTTAATATTTTGTGGGTATTAAAAAATGTAGACATTCATTAGTTGGTATTTTAAAAACAGTAATGTTAATATTTTGGGAATTTTTTTTTTATAATTTTTACTAACAATTTCCAAGTAAGCACACTTTGCCACTGGTAAACAAATGTATGAATGTAGTGATGTTTTGTAGAATGTGAATTTCCTATTTTGGGGTATTTGAAAAGGTGTGCATTCATTGATATTTTTCAATCAATAATTGCTAAGAAAACCTACATAGTCACACATGTACTAAAATTGGTCAATGTCGATGGGATTCGAAGATGGACAAATTTGTTGATGCCTTACAGGTATTCCAAGACAGCCAAATTTGTTAAATGTAGGAGTACCAGTATTCAAAGACATATAAATACAGTTGAATCCCATTGGCTCGAACCCCGTCGGTGCTCGAGAAAGTGTTCGACCAATCAGGTAGTTCGACCTAACTATTCGGTCAACAATGTGTAGGTGTAACTCGGGACTTCGTTTTTGGTTTGAGTGTTGCGGTGTATTTGACCCTTCGAGGTCAACCCAGTGAGATTCAACTGTACTTAGATATTGTTTAAAACTAATAATTTGGTAAACACACTTTGCCACTTGCACTATAATTTGTGATTTCAGTAATGTTTGAAGAATGTATTAGTATTTTGGGGAGGGAGGTGGCAGTTTGTATAGGTCTCCATTAATAATGTTCAGTATTGAGAGAAATGTTAAATATGTTAATATTTAGGGGTATTTGAATAGATATTACTTCTTTCATTTTTTATTTATTTATTTATTTATCACAGCTAGCTGTGGATAAACAGAACATATTACACTAGATAAGTGTGCATATTATGATAGTCTTTCTCAGGGGAGATAACTAGTGACATCATTTACTAACAAAATTCGACGTATTATAGTCTTGTTCAGGGGAGATAACCAGATATGTTTAGAATTTGTGTTATATGCATTAATCTGTATTAATTTTTAAGTGTAAATAATAATGAAACCAAGAGAATGACTAGATGTAATTATCAAATAAAATATTTGATATGATCATGGATATATAAATACTAATCAAAAAGGAAGAGGAAGTAAGATATATATATCTATAACAGGGAAACAACTGCTATCTGTCAATCAAAAAAGAATTTTAAAGTTTTATGTACCATTTTTGCATGTGTAATATCCAAGAACTAAAAAAACAAGTGTGGAACAAGTCAGTTTTATAGAATAACTAGTCACTTTATGTGGGTGTATGTATGTATATTTACATTTTTCTCTGTGTGTGTGTATTTTTATTTTTATTTTATTTTTATTTTTTAAGTATTATACAATACTACCTTTTTGCCAATCTTTTTGCATATTTGGGCAGTCACCTATGATGTTTTATATATGTTTTTATTTATTTATTTATTTATTTACTTACTTTTTTTAACTTATTTATTTATTTATTTATATTATTTATTTATTACAATGGATGCAAACTATTTTGTTGTACTGTTAAGGTGGGGAAAGTTTTTTATACTAACCATAGTATATAACAACCAATCAAAATTTGTCATTTATGTGGCTGTTTTGCTAACAAATCGAGCCGTATGTCCTCGGTCATAATCTAACTGATCAAAATATGTTTGGGACTAAATGGTAGAAGTAAAACTAGTACCGTGTTACAGTTACATGTGAAATGTACATCAGTCCTAGCACGTGATAATTGTACAAGGGCGTCGGTCCAACAATGTTTTTTTCTCTTCTTATGGCACTTATATGGTATATATCTTATCATATACATTGCTTCCGACGCTCCTGCTGTATTAAAGTCATATTAAAACGATTGGCTATATCCGAATATTAGAACAACACACACAAAAAAAACCTTATGTGTAGCATGTGAATCAACTTCCATTGAGGGGGCTTGAACCCAAGACTTTACTTTATGTTTCCAATTGATGGAAATTTCTACTAGTTGTTGCCAGCAGGAAAACGTAATAGTATAAGAAATAAATGGCCATTTAAAAAAAAACTTAAAAATTTAAGGTCCATGAAATAGTTTTTTATTTTTTACAATAAATGTATAAGAGTTTATAGGGTAATATTAATAATATGTTCCTTTAAATTCACACTTTTTTAAACCTTGCTTTTCTTAATAAACTAAAAAAAATTTTTTTTTCAAAAAGCCTCATTTTGATATTTTAATTACATGAAATATAAATTTGTTATTCTTGGTGCTTTTTTTTTGTTGATATGTTTGTTTTTATGTTTTCCATTTATCATAGGACAAGCCTAAAATGATAATTCCATTGGTAAATATGCTTTGATGGGTTCGTGCAATTGTTGCTTTAAGGGCTATAATAGACTGGTTCCTAGTATTGTAGACAGGTTTCTGTTACAATAGATTGGTTCCTGTAATCACACGACTGGTTACAGTTATCATAGACTGGTTACAGTTATCATAGACTGGTTACAGTTATCATAGACTGTTTTCTGTTACTTTGCTCATGGATCTGTCTGAAACAAACACAAAACCAGTTGATTTAATTCAAAGTGTTTTCATGTTAAGGTTCAAGTTCAGGCTAGGGCTTTTCAAAGTTATCTTAGCGCTACAGGAAGCGCTACAGGAAGCAAGGAAATGTTTTATTTAATGACACACTCAGCACATTTTATTTACGGTTATATGGTGTCAGACATATGGTTAAGGAAACACATATATTGAGAGAGGAAACTTTCTGTCACCACTTCATGGACTATTCTTTTCGATTAACAGCAAGGGATCTTTTATATGCACCATCCAACACACAGGATAGTACATGCCATGGTCTTTGTTACACCAGTTGTGGAGCACTGGCTGGAATGAGAAATAGCCCAATGGGGCTACCGACGTAGAACTACAGAATTGTAAAACCATCGTAGGCTATGACGCCATTATAGCACACTCCATAGTGATATCATAACTTCATAGAGAATAATACACGAGTGACTGTTAGATACAATTTATCTCATAACAAGTTGTTTATATAGAGAATAATACACAAGTGACCATTAGATACCATTTATCTTATAACAAGTTGTTTATATAGACAGTAATACACAAGTAACCGTTAGATACCATTTATCTCATAACAAGTTGTTTTAAAATGTTTCAAATGAGCGAAAGCAAGTTTGATATGTTTTTGAACAATGAGTCGTGAGATAAATGGTATCTTAACGAACACGAAAAACCAGGTTTTAAGCAAATTTTAACATCTTTATCGACTAAAAGATATTTACAACCCTTTGCACTTGTAGCTGCCTTATGCATCACAGACACATGATTGCGGTGTTAACTATACGTCACAGTGTAATTGATTTACACCGTTCTGTTTTTTTATTGGACGTATGGCATTGGTTAGCTACCTGGTCATCACCTAGGAGCAGCCAGTCGTATGTCTTGAAATTGTTAACACATGTACGTGTGTAAACAGCTATGTGTTATCAGTTTCTGTACTTTGACGTAGCCCAGTGGTAAAGCACTTGCCTGATGCGCGGTCGGTTTCGGATCGATCTCCATCGGTGAGCCTATGGTGCATATAAAATATCCCTTGCTGCTAATCGAAAAGAGTAGCCCATGAAGTAGCGACAGCAGGTTTTCTCTCTCAATATCTGTGTGGTCCTTAACCATATGTCCGACGTCATATAACCGTAAATAAAATGTGTTGAGTGCATCATTAAATAAAAATGTCCTTTCCATCGGTGAGCCTGTTGGGCTATTTATCGGTCCAGCTAGTGCAACATGACTGGTATAACAAAGGCTGTGGTATGTGCTATCCTGTCTATGGGATGGTGCATATAAAATATCCCTTGCTACTAATGAAAACATTTAGTGGGTTTCCTTTTTAAGACTATATGTCAAAATTACCAAATGTTTGACATCCAATAGCTGATGATTAATAAATCAGTGTGCTCTAGTGGTGTTGTTAAACAAAGCAAACTTGTGTCTTGGATTTTATTGGTTAAAAATCTCAAAATAAATGTCAGTTGTGTGCGACAGAGCATGTAGCAAGTATCTAATTTAGAATGTCTTGATTTTTTTCTTTCTTTTTCTTTCTTTCTTTTTCTTTCTTTCTTTTTCTTTCTTTCCTTCTTGATTTTTTTTTCTGTTGTTGTTGTTGTTGTTGTTGTTGACATAATGTAACTACTAAGCATAACTGTATACACAAAATAACATATATTCTGTTACATTGTTAATTTTTTGTGTTGTGATTTTTTGTTGATTTATTTATGAAATAGATGAAGGTTGTATATATCCTTATTTTCTAGAAACAAGATATACACACATATACATATATATTTAAATATATTCATTTATTTATTTACTTTGTTCTCAAATGATGAAGTCTGTTGTGTATTATTATTTTTTTATATTTTGTTCAGTTTCTATTGCTCTGATAACGTTTAGCATTTCTTGTGTTTTTTGTTGGTGGGTGGGGCTGTTTGGCAGTAGGTATATATATATATATATATATATATATATATAATATATATATATATATATATATATATATATATATATTTAGACCTTCTCTCTGTGCTTTATTGTGATATCTACGTTATATTGGGAAGGGTTCTCCAGGGTTTTTATTTGAAGGAGGTGCAACAGAAAAACCCAAAACAAGATTCATTGTTTTCAATTTGCAGACGAGATGTATGTTAAGATAACTGGGACACTGTGAAATGATTAGGATTGGTGGATTATTTTGGGGGGTGGTGTGGGTGGGGATTGAGTTTATACACACCTGGATCCACCCCGTTCATTTTCTGGGCCCCGGCTTATAAAACGTTTATAGATCTCGGATCTTTAACGACGTCACCCACATGTAATTCGTTTATAGATCTCGGATCTTTAACGACGTCACATGTAATTTGTTTATAGATCTCGGATCTTTAACAACATCACCCACATATAATTCGTTTATAGATCTCGGATCTTTAACGACGTCACCCACATGTAATTCGTTTATAGATCTCGGATCTTTAACGACGTCACCCACATATAATTCGTTTACATTGCCATGACCGTAAAGTCTTATTAAAGAATCTATATCAGTGGGCAGGATTTAGCTCAGGCGGTTGAGTGTTCACTTGAGATGCTTGCATCACAGGATCGAACCACCTCGGTGGATCCATTCAGCTGATTGGGTTTTTCTCATTCCAACCAGTGCACCACAACTGGACAAAGGTCCATGGTATGTGCTTTCCTGTCTGTGGAAAAGTGCATATAAAAAAAATCCCTTGCTGCATTAGGAAAATATAGCGGGTTTCCTCTGATGACTACGAGTCAGAATTACCAAATGTTTGACATCCAGTAGCCGATGATTAATTAATCAATGTGCTCTAGTGGTGTCGGTAAACAAAACAAACTTTAACTTTTATAAGTTTTATAAGCCCAGGGCCTGGAGTGAATTTCTAATCTGTACAGCTTTAATTCTATTCAAGAGATAGGGCAGGGTGGTGTGTGTGGGGGGGGGGGGGGGGGGGGGGGGGGGGCTTATTTTATTCATAATCGGATACAGAATTTTTAAATAGGGACAGAAGTGCAAAACTATATTGGTACCGTAATAATATAACATGGGACACTTTCGAACTCCCAGTAAAATTAATTATGTTTGTTTAAAGGGACAGACACTAGTTATTAAACACTAAGGCATATTCTTCACCTAAACCCTAGTTTCAACTCATAACAATGGACACTAAGTTTGATTAACTTACAAACCTGTAACAAATTTGGATACAATAGAGTCTGTGACGTTGAAATACCCTTAAAAATATACTAAAACGCGGTTCAGTAATCATTACTTCTCAGACGCACGTGCGTTTTTAAGATTATGACAAATTCATTATGTGGTATTAGAAACACTAGGATGACCAGAAACATTTCGGTTGAACGGAAATGAATAATCTAAAACAATAAAATATAAGTAATGTTTGGTTTCAGTGATCATAAACGGGTATAGTGAAAAATATGTCTTAGTGTTTAAAAACTAGGGTATGTCCCCTTAAATAGGGAGAGGTGCTCACCCCTCCCAGATCCGTCCTTTTTAAGTTCTGCAATCAAACGTTTTACCAAAGAGAGCAGTGAAAGTCGCTGTTTCCATGTTAGACTTGAATCAGTTCAATTTACCGTCAAACCTGGGTTAGGCAGCTACCGAAGGGAGTATCAGACAGCGGTCTTTTAACTCGGTGGCTGCATAATAAAGACTGTTCATGCTGTACTAGATGATTTTTGAGAATAACGCTGTGGTCTCTTAACACAGGCGGGTGCATAACACAGGCCAGTTTATACTATATTAGATTATTTCTGATAATAAATTGTGGCCTTTTAAAAGAGGTGGTTGCTTAATTCAGGTCACTTTATACTATTAGATTATTTCTGATAATAAAAAGGTGGTCTCTCAACACAGGTGGCCGCTTGAGCTGGTTTGACAGTATCCTTACATTACTAGTATATATAGAAATGTATAGAAATACAGCTGTTACAAAGTGGGTCGTTCTTAAGAGAGGGGATGGAAGGCAAGAAAAATTTAATTCTTGTAAATTTACTCTTTTTTTTATATATTTTTTTTTTTTTTTTTTTTTTAGGTAATTGTGCAATCATAAAATATTTCATATAACCACTTGTTAATGATTTGTTCAAGAATAAGACTACGCTTAATAAAAATATATATATATATATATGTGGTAGGATAACCTAGTTAATTAATTAACGCTATCACATTCAACAGAGTGGCGAAGTTTGGAATCACCAGGGATGGGATTTTCCAAGCTATTTTAGCACTATGATATGGTAAAACCGTCGTAAGCTATGGCATCACAACGGCACATGCTGTACTAGCATACGTCTGTTTTACGATATTGCAGTACTACAGGAGCGTCGGAAGCAATTAAAAGTTGGTACAGCCATGAAAGCAATGTATATGATGATATCTATACTATGTGAGCGCCATTGGAAGAAGAAGAAAAAAACAACAACAAAAAAACGTTCTTGGCCCAAAAAGCAGTACGTCCAACAACCCCTGCAATTAAGAAAATGTCCATGGTAAACAACATGACATTGAAAAAAATAAAACAAAACAACACCTGAATGTGCAAGGCAAAAAAGTGCCGTAGAGAATTAAAACCTCCACAGCAATCTCCACGGCATTGCTGATTGCCGTGGGCAATTGCAGTGGTTACAACCGACATCCCTGTAGTACTAAGATAATTTCGAAAAACTAGCTGAAGATATTTCTTTGAGAAATACGGAATAATGAGGTGTGGGGTGGACGGTAACTAACTGTCATTGTAAATGATGTTATTATTATTATTATTATTATTATTATTATTATTATTATTTAATGCTTTTATTAAAGTGACAGACCCTAGTTTTTAAACACCACGGGGTATTTTTCACTATTAGTCATTTTTCATAATTAAAATCCGATATTACTTAAGATTTTACTGTGTACATTATCAATTTCCATACACCAGACGTTTATCTGGTCATCCTGATGTTTCTCAATACCACAAAAAATTTTTTTTCTTATTTTTAAAGACGCATGTACCTCAAAGAAGTAACGGTTATGAAGACGAGCTGTAGTCTACTATTTAGAAGGTACTTCCGCTTTTCCAACGTTACAGACTCTTGTTTCAATCTATTGTAACTTTATCCAAAAGTGTGACTGGTTGAAACCAGGATTAGCGGAATGGGGGCGGGGGGGGGGGGGGGGGGGGGATAACGGGATAGGCCAGTCAGTAAAGCGAAGAAGACTAAAATAACAATGGCAGATCATGTGTGTTGGAAGGTAGTATTTATGTTAATAAGCATTCAGCTAGCAGTACGTTAATTAAAGAGACTACATCCAGGATGGGCGTGCCTGAATCTTTAGTGGATATGGGCACGGTAATAGAGTTCCGGTTCCCGTTCATTAAAGTGGCATTGTTATACATGTCATTTGCATTAGGATAAAAATGTCATTAGGCCTATGTGGGTGTTTTTGAAGATTCTTCACTAGTCATTAGGCCTGTATTAGCCTATTATTATTATTATTATTATCATCATCATCACCCTGTTATTTATAATGTAGAAGTCCAAGGGCATTGATAATGTAATTTATAAGTTGAAAAAAATTAAATTAAATTGTACCATACAAAAACAAAAAAAACCCAGAAAACTTGTCTTGAGTTGTCTACCCTATTTTCCTTGTTTTTGTTTTCAATTTTATTGATGCAATATATTTGTGGGGGTTCTTGACATGGCAGATACGTTAGTTTACCTGCTGTGTGTGTGTGTGCGTGTGAGTGAATGAATGAATGGCTAAGAATTCTGCACAATTAGTCTTTTCATTGGACATTGTCTGTCTGTCTGTCCGTCTGTCTGTGTGTATGCTTGTGAAGTGTAAAAGTCGACCTGCCGCTGTCACAGTTTTGCGTCATCTGCGACACGAAGAGAGAACGTAATACTCTGTGTAACGTCAGACGTAATAATGGTGTGACGTCATCGACGCGCGCTTTGTTGCGTTGATGTTTTAACCAATAGACGATCGATCGACTGTGACGCCGTTTTGTGTAGTTGATCAGTGTTTAAAAACCCCATTTGTGATATATACTGGAAATATGACCGGACCACGCCACACGTAAAGCGTGGGACGATCGCAAATCATGTTTGAGAAATTTCTCTTTTCTTGTGTTCAAAATCTATAATGCCATGTGATTGTTTAATGACTTGCAGTTTCCTATGTTAAATTGATATCTGTATATGTGAAATAAAATAGAAGTAAGTCGATTACATGCCGTCTTTGTTGTGTGTTATGTTAGAACGGGGGTGGGGTGGAGAAAGAGGTGTTTTGTTTAATGATACCTCCCACCCACCCCCGCATATATTTTGTGGATGGTAAAAATCAAGTAGGGACGAGAACAGTGTCAGATCTAAAGGAGACGGTTTCTTCTTTTTTCGACCACGTCATTGCCCCCTCATGGATTTTCTGGATCCGCCACAGGAAAATAAGGGTGGGTAGAGTATGGGCGTAGGCAGAAAGCCCGATTTGCACGCTACGATGATTGGCTATGACGTCATGACTTGTAATGGCATAACAACTGACTATGACGTCATATACAGTTGTATCATGTAACATGAAAGTGAATTTTCCACGCCATGGTTATTACTAGCGAGTCGAAAATATTGACATTGGGCGTGGTGTTGGCGGCGGTAGGCCTGTTGATGTCCTACCTAAAACGAAGGTGTGGTCCAGACGATGCGGAAGATAGTGATAATATTAGGAAGGTATGGAAGTCATGTTGTTTTAAAATCTGCGTACAAAGAAAACTAGTCTGGTAGTAGAATCCACATACCTTCTAACCGACAGTTAAAAGTTTGTTTTGTTTAACGGCACCACTAGAGCATATTGATTTATTAATCGTCTATTGGATGTCAAACATTTGGTAAATTTGACATACAGTCTTAGAGCGGAAACCCGCTGCATTTTTCCATTAGTAGGAATGAATCTTTTTATATACACCATTACACAGACAGGATAGCACATACCAGTCATGGTGCACTGGTAGACGCGCAACCGCCACATAGGCTACACCTTCCGGTTAGCAGAAAGATTGATCATTTGTAAATCGTTTCTCAGGTCACTGAACTCTCCATAACATGGGTGACAATACATGTAATCTTATATTTACAGCTTGTACCACGGATTATTTTGTGTAGTGGAGGGGGTGGGGTGGGTAAGGGATAATTTTTGTTCAATCGCACCTTTTCTTCCCACCACCTTTAATAATTGCCCCCATAATATACAATGTATCCCCCCCCCCCCCCCCCCCCATCCAATACACACCAATATGGGGTGGCATCAATATAAAATAATCGCTACGCCAATACCGTCTGGAAGGCCTGGCGACAAACTGCTACACCAACAGGACCGTATACTGAAAGTTTACGGGGGGGGGGGGGGGGGGGGGAGGCGAGCGACATTTATAGGGGTATCGAGTCATGCAGACACGGACAATATACTGGAAACAAAAAGGAAAATTTGCTTGAGGGGGAGGGGGGTCGACCCCTAAAACCCACCTGCATACATGTCGAGCTAGTGCAGGACGCAAGTTAAGTCAATATCAATCTAATTAAAATTAGCTCCACTATTACATGTGGATCTAACACCAGCCAGTTGGAGCTCATGTCCACCAATCAAAACCTTACTTGCAGAATCCTGCCAGTGATTTAAAACTAACAACACTGCGTAGTCCCCAATGTCCAGGTAACATTTCGTCTGTAAATAATAATTTAAATATTGACCAATCACACTTCGCCTTTTATAACGTTATTTGGGAGCATACAAATTCTAAAAATATAGGGCGAGTCTTATTTAGTGGCCGCAGTACAGCGAACCATACCAATACGTACGAGGTGGGTTATCAGTCTTCAATTTTACATTAAAAATTATTTATTTTATAAAATAAAACATGTTTTAAGGCATTCGTAATTCACACGAAACATGTCGTATACCCTCAGGATAATTCGGAATGTTTTCAAATTATTTTTAAATCACTGGCAGGATTCTGCAAGTAAGGTTTTGATTGGTGGACATGAGCTCCAACTGGCTGGTGTTAGATCCACATGTAATAGTGGAGCTAATTGTAATTAGATCGAGTCAATATTCTTCTTAATGTGCAGCGCTAGTTGCTTCCCTCTATTTAGCAAATGTAAATGGGCGGGGAAAGTTTTTGTGTTGTTGGAAAATTTATTTTGTTAATTATGATGCAAGTACTTCAATCGGGAATTGGTGAGTACGGTAGGTTATACATTTTTGGTTTGTGTGTCCATTAGTTGCACTATTTTGGTTGAGAAACGGTTGAAACATGGTGCCACAAGTTTTGAATACCATCTATATATAGGGTATTTAACAATATTCCGACGTACAAAGAACCACACTATCTACGTCCCTTCGGACTAATGTCGAACTTGTTCTGAGATTTCAATGTTCATTCTTCGGGTCGGATTTCAATTTTGAACCCAGTGCCTACCATTAGCTGAAGATCCATATATATATATTTTTTTTTTCTCTCTCTCTCTCTCTCTCTCTCTTTCTCTATCCAGCAAATGCACGATGGAGGAAGCGCCCCTTCCACTTCCGCTTCCACCTCCAGTTCCGCTTCCGCCTCCTTTCGAAGCCGTCTGGGTCAGCCCAAGAAGACGAATCTCACCAGACATGGGCCGGACAGACAGCGGAAAGCAGCGCGCTCATTGGTGGACACTCTACGGAGAATCCACTACTACGAGCGGCGTGTTTCTGCTCTGAACTCGGCGGAGCAGACAATTATATATTTAGATCTAGCCATGGCCGACGACCTGTCCATACAATTATGTAACGAGGACCCGGATGTCGTGAACAATTACGGAACAGATATTGACAGAGAAGCGACGATGCGAGAGATCGACTGGGACACTGCCAGAAAGATCTTAAAACGGTTACAGTCCGAAAACAAAATCGTCCCGGAAGCCATCGACGTTTTCGACCAATGGCTGAAGACCCTGTCCCTGCCCGAGGACCCCAGTCCGCCCGTAGCAGACGACAGCGATGTGAAAATATTCATGGTGTGGTACCAGGAACGTCGATCTAAAAATCATGGCCAATGGTTGGAGCCGCCCTGCGATTTTACTCGGATTTCACATCTCTTGGAACACCCGTCCGTCTTGAACGGCTTGACGCACAGCCGAGGTTTGATCTGGCTGACGACGTCACAGATGGACTGCGTGAAATGTTACGACGAGCAGCGTCAAGCTGACACACAGTGTGGCGAGCAGCGTCAAGCTGACACACAGTGTGGCGAACAGACTCCAACAGTCTCTGGGGTGGAGTCGGTAGCGATCGGCGATCATCCCCATGAGGCATTGGTGCAAAGGGTGTCGTTCTTTACTCCGCCCCCTTCTACGGACGATCCGTTTTTTCTCGAGCAGCTGCGAACTATGGTCCCGCTAGAAGACCCGTCTCAGGTCTATACCATGGACTGGGTGGGGAGCGAAGGAGTTTCCGAGGACTTGTCGCTGCCCTACGTGTCCCCTTTAACCAGTCGCGACCGGTTTTCGCCCAGTGTGGTCCGGCTCTGGGCTCCGGTCTTCAGATCGGCGCAGAGAGCCGAGTATCACGTGACCAGAATTGGCACCCGGTTTGAGAATCTGTGGGAGTCTCGATTTCGGTTTATTTATAACGTGAACTTGTCCAATACGCCAGTACCTGGCACTTACAGCTACTTCCACCCGGTTTAGGCGTATAGTAACACGTTACGAGAGAGAAGGGGGAGGGAGTGGGGAAGAGAGAGAGAGGTGTGGGGGGGGGGGGGGGGGGGGGGGGAGAGATGGAATATAATGTTAGAAAGGCGGGTGGAGGGTGGGCAGGAGATTAGGTGCTCGTACAAAAGAGTTAAAGAGTCTTGCCGAGATAGAGAAAGATAGAGAAGGAGGGAGGGTGAAGGGATGATGCCTGGTCCCGGATGAAAAGAGAAAACTGATATACAAGAAAAAGGTGGGAGAAAGACAGAGGAAAGAGAGATAGACGGGCGAGGGAGGGAAAACGGATAGGGTATTGAGACTGGGGACTAAACTGTCCAGTAAACCTCTAGTCCCTTAAATAGCGTTTTCTTTTATTATATTATTTGTTTAAATCTTGTTTTGATGTCAACACAAGCGACCTTGTTATATCTTAGATATCTACATACACATTATTGTAGCACCTGTGATATGAACACCGTTGATGTGTGTACATTTCAAATTTACAAGTAATTAATGATATATACATTAATAAAAGAATACGATCCAAGTATGCTAATATTGTATTAGCAACAGATGTTTTCTGCAGGCCAGTAGGAACGATATCTGAATAGGGGGAGGGGCAATCTGATTGAAATTAGCTCTACAGGTAGCCAGTGCAGCTAATTTTAATCAGATTAGGGAGGGGAGCACAACCTCTAATAGAGGGAGCACAGTCTCGGAGTGGAGGGGGGGGGGGGGGGGGACACATAAAAAAGGTATACGTTTGTTCTCAAGTTAGAAGGCACCGCCTCTTCCCGATTCCTAACGGCCTGGGTCCCGTTACACGAATCGATCTTAGCACTAAGATTACCTTAGTGCATAGGGTAGCTATGCGCTTAAGGTAATCTTAGGGCTAAGATCGCTTCATGGAACGGGGCCCTGGATTCTGTGTAGTGTCATTAGTAGTACATGTAAGCAGTGATTTATACTTATTAATTCGTTTTGTAGAGTACAAAGCAATCTTTGGGAAGCCACTCTAGAAAACAGTCTCTAAATTAAGACTTGTTACTAGACTTGTTGTTGTGAAACAGGTTTAAAAGAAAAGACAAATACATTATTTTTCAACAACACCAATGTGGAAAACTTGACCTGACATGGATTAAAGCTTTCGATTTATATGATCACACCTGAAAATGTACACATTTGGAATAGGAAGGAAGGAAGGACATGTTTTATTTAACGACGCACTCAACACATTTTATTTGCGGTTATATATCGTCAGATATACATGTATAGTTAAGGACCACACATATATTGAGAGAGGAAACCCACTGTCGCCACTTCATGAGCTACTCTTTTTTTCGATTAGCAGCAAGGGATCTTTTATATGCACCATCCCACAGACAGGGTAGTACATACCACGGCCTTTGATATGTCAGTCTTGGTGCACTGGCTAGAATGAGAAATAGCCCAATGGGCCCACCGACGGGGATCGATCCGAGACCGACCGCGCATCGAGTGAGCGCTTTACCAATGGGCTACGTCCCGCTCCTCACATTTGGAATAGTGTCGTATGTAAGATGACAACAAACTCTACTTCTCAAACTGTGCATCTCTAGTGCCATTTGCTGTATGCCGCCTGCGAGTTTCACCCTGGATCTGAGTGCGAGTGCGAATCATTTTTACATGCTCATATACCACTAGAGTTTCGAGCATGTCCGTCCCGGGGCCTGTCTCTAGATAGCCAAGGGCTTGTCCCGAGACAGAAAAAAATTAAGCGGACAAAAATTAAATAGTGGGACTTTAAAATTTTGATGCGCATCTCTAATTAATATAATTAATAAAGAAAATTCTGCTCATTAAATTTGGTCGCTAGATGTGATCGGGTGGTCAAAATGAAATTAGATAAGATCGGTGGCCTGACTCGGGATGGTGAGGGGGGGGGGGGGGGGGGGGGGGGGGTAGAGTTGAAAATGGGCAGAATTTTGAAAATAGCAATTAGTAAAAGAGTTATCGTTGCGTGAGAGCTAAAAGGTCGTAAGTAGCAGATACGACCTAAAACGTCTTTTTTGCATATTCGGAATCGCCATCCCCAATTACATATTGTCACAACAAAAATCGTAGCTGTGGCCCTAATAGCATCGCTTATACAGAAGGATTTCAATGGTCTTAAGTGAATCGCAGATGGCCTCAGATTACAGTTATCTTCCCATTTGGTTGTCGAAAATCCGGAAGTTTCACCGCGCAAGTAGTCTGCTGTTTGACTGTGATTATTTCATGGCAGACAGCTATGAAGTGGCAACTGTTTGACTGAAGTGACAGGGGATAGCAGGTAGTTTGTAAACATGTGTAACTTGTTGACATTGAAGACTTGTTTGTGGTAATTCCGGCCCATGCAAAAGTAGTGCTTTTTGTGTAAAATGGGTGTACTCCGGCCTGGTTTAGAGGGTGTGTCTGTTTAAACCAATATGCTGGGAGAAAGAGCTGGACAACAGGGTTGTCCTTTTCAGGGTATGTGTCCCCCATGCAGGCAAAGGTACATACAAAACTTCACGGGCCTGCTGATATTAATAAAAATGTTATAGCCACTAAGGCTATATAGAAACATATAGCGAAATTAATTGTGGTCTGAGGCCAGATACCAATTTGCACGAAAATAGACGTAACTGACAAATACGACTTTCCTCCGATTTGCTTGCTGTCCACTATGTGAACACGACTGGTCGTATGTGGTAGATACACCCTTTTTAAATACAGTTCGTTATATAATTATGCCTGACATAGGTCGTATGTGCCAAATACGACCCATATGTATTATTTGTTATCGATCTGTGTTAGAAATTACAAATGCGAAGTACAATAGAAAATTTTTATGTGCTTGAATCCTAAAAATAATAGGACTTTTGTCGTTGTGAGAGCCCCGTGTGTAATGTACAGCATTTTGATATTGCATGCAACGAACCATTTGGCAACAGACAAGAATCGTATCTGTAATTGCAGTAACATTAAAGGGACATTCCTGAGTTTGCTGCATTATAAGATGTTTCCGACTAATAAAATATTTCTACGATTAAACGTACATATTAAATATATTTTCTTGTTTAGAATATCAGTGTCTGTATATTCAATGCGTTTCTGTTCGTCTTAATATTTGTAAAAAGCACAAACTGGATTTTGTCTTCAAATAATTTCGTACGTATGAAAAATATATTTTAGGAAATAAATTAAAATTTAAACTAGTACAAATATTAGAAAGATCAGAAACACGTTTAATATGCAGCCACTAATATTTTATGCAGAAAAAATATATTTGATATGTAATTACAATCGTTAAAAAGTCTCTGCCAGTCGATATCATCTTAAAAATTGCAGCGAATTCAGGAATGTCCCTTTAATGTTTGTATGGTTTGCTATTTTATGTGCACCATAATTATAATAATAAACATGTTTTGGTGAATTTTCTTGAAAAACAAAGAGCTATTTTGAAGTGTTTTTAATTGAAACAAAGTTTCCAACATGTAATTTGTATCTGTAGATACAATTTTAATTCATAATAATGTTGTATGTGGCATATACGACCAAAGTGCAAGCATAATTACACTGATTTTGGATGTATTTAATTATATGTTACGGCAATCAAGTTCCGTTTTTCAGCTTCCCTTGAAGATCTACAGGATTGCCCTACGTGGAGACATTATGGATTAGCAATATGTCACATACAAATGCAATTGTAAGTTATCCAGGACAAAGTCCAGTAACAAAAGACAGTGTAATCAGACGTAAGGTTAAAAGATGAATAAAGTGAATGTGGCCTCAACATAAACGATAGCAAGATCTATGAATTTTGATTAACTTTGCAGTTAACAAATATTTGCAACAGAAAGTTGAATGCGAACGTGACACAACACACACACACCAAAACACTAGCACAACATAGCACACACAACTTAAGCTGAACATGACAGCACACACAACAGAAGTTGAACATGACATAGCACACACAAGAGAAGCTGAACATAACATAGCACACACAACAGAAGCGGAACATGATATAGCACACACAACAGGACATGGACATAACATAGCTCACACAACAGGACCTGAACATGATATATAGCATACACAACAGGACTTGGCACACAAATGACATCAATACCTGAACGCAACATAGCAAAAAGCAGAACATGAGAAAATAATCACCATAGAAAATGAACGTGACACAGCACTTGCGACAGTTTATTTGTTTGTTTTGTTTAACAACACCACTAGAGCACATTAATTAATCATCGGCTATTGGCTGTCAAACATTTGGTAGTTATGACTCGTAGCCATTAGAGGAAACCCGCTACATTTTTCCTAATGCAGAAAGGTGCCTTTTATGTGCACTTCCCCACAGACAAGACAGCACATACCACGGCCTTTATCCAGTCACTTGCGACAGAACCTAAACATGACATAGCACACACAACAGAACCTGAACATAACAGAGAACTCACAACAAAACCTGAACATGATGTGGCACACACAACAGAACCTGAACGTGACATAGTAAACACAACAGAACCCGAAGAAGAACATGACAGAACACACGTACAACGTATCATGATCATGACATAGCACACACAAGAGAACTTGAACATGACGTATCACTTACAACAGGCACAGAAAATAATTTAGCACACACAGCAGAAACCGGAGGACTGATCACTTAACACTAAAACCCCCCAAAAAACAACAACAAAAAACCCACAGAGAGAACACTGCACATAACATAGTCTGGAGATATCACTGAACACACATCATACATAACCTGGAGAGATCTCTGAACACAGCAGAACCTGAAGAGATCACTGAACACAATATAACCTGGAGAGATCACTGAACACACAATATAACCTGGAAAGATCACTGAACACACAACAAAACCTGAAGAGATCACTGACCACACAATAGAACTTGGAGAGATCACCAGATACACAACGGAACCTGGAGAGATCACTGAACACAATATAACCTGGAGAGATCACTGGACACATAACAGAACTTGGAGAGACCACTGGACACACAACAGAACCTAGAGAGATCACTGACCACACAATAGAATTTGGAGAGATCACTGAACACAATATAACCTGGATAGATAACTGAACACAATATAACCTGGAGAGATCACTGAACACAATATAACCTGGATAGATAACTGAACACACAATATAACCTGGAAAGATCACTGAACACACAACAAAACCTGAAGAGATCACTGACCACACAATAGAACTTGGAGAGATCACCAGATACACAACGGAACCTGGAGAGATCACTGAACACAATATAACCTGGAGAGATCACTGGACACACAACAGAACTTGGAGAGACCACTGGACACACAACAGAACCTAGAGAGATCACTGACCACACAATAGAATTTGGAGAGATCACCAGATACACAACGGAACCTGGAGAGATCACTGAACACACAATATAACCTGGAAAGATCACTGAACACACAACAAAACCTGAAGAGATCACTGACCACACAATAGAACTTGGAGAGATCACCAGATACACAACGGAACCTGGAGAGATCACTGAACACAATATAACCTGGAGAGATCACTGGACACATAACAGAACTTGGAGAGACCACTGGACACACAACAGAACCTAGAGAGATCACTGACCACACAATAGAATTTGGAGAGATCACTGAACACAATATAACCTGGATAGATAACTGAACACAATATAACCTGGAGAGATCACTGAACACAATATAACCTGGATAGATAACTGAACACACAATATAACCTGGAAAGATCACTGAACACACAACAAAACCTGAAGAGATCACTGACCACACAATAGAACTTGGAGAGATCACCAGATACACAACGGAACCTGGAGAGATCACTATACACAACGGAACCTGGAGAGATCACTGAACACAATATAACCTGGAGAGATCACTGGACACACAACAGAACTTGGACAAATCACTGGGCACACAACGGAACCTGGAGATATCACTGAACACATAACAGAACCCGGAGAGTACACCCAACACAACCTGGAGAGATCATTGAACGCACAACAGAACCTGGAGAGATCACTGAACACACATTATAACCCGGAGAGATCACCAAATACACAACAAAACCAGGAGTGTGCACTGAACACACAACAGAACCCGGAGAGTACACCAAACGCACAGCAGAAGCTGTAGGGTTTACTGTTCACTTAATATAACCTGGAGAGAACGCTGCATACTCAACAGGTGGACATGGTATAGTGTTCACTACTTCTGGATTTGATATTCAGTGCACACCCTCATTGGAAATGTAAACCCTTTATTCTTTGAATGAGCTTCACTTGAACCCGGTGTATCCCAAACCAATACGCTGCTAAACATAGTTTCTTCATTACAGGACACCAGTTTCAGTATGCTTAACTATTATGGTTTGTCTGTTGCACTAGCTGGTAAACCAGATATTCTTGAAACTAGTGAAGTACACCCTGAGGCAGCAGAACCAGGAACTATCTGCAAAAGGACTCCCATGGCGCAAAGAACACGGAAAAAACACTGCGCACAACATGACATCAGCTTTTCTGATGACTCAACAGGAACGAATACTTGCCTAGAAAAGAGGTTTTGTATGGACAAGTCGTCTGATTCTGATGCACCATCTTCAAACAACGAACATGGAGCACTACCACCACAGTGTTTCTGCCAGAAAGAAATTTTGGGGTATTGCTCTATTGAATTGAATGTAACCACAGTCAATAGGGGGTCCTCCCTCAGAACATAATGGGTTAAGTTCAGGGTTAGGATTAAGATCATACAGTAATGATAAGAGTAATTAATTTTGTCAAAAGGTTAACTTAAAAAACAATTCTGCAAAAATATTTGTGTAACGCACCATACCCATTTTGCCCTCTGGCAGAAACCCTGCACCAGATAAGGTCACACAAAATCAGGGGTGGGTAAAAGAAACCCCAAGGATTTCACGAGTCAAGAGTAGTTTTTTTCACATTATTATTTTACTCAATTGGTGATTTTATTTATCGTATTGTTATTAACAAAAGTAAAATAACTTTTTTCACGTATTATTTTGTTTAAGCGGTGATTTTATTAATGCGCGTACTTCTACTTGTATTCCTTTTTGAATGTTTGCTTCTAAATATTTTCTATTTACAAGCTTTCTCCTTTTTAAAAATAAATATGTGATTTGCAAAGCTGAAATGTTTTAGAAGTGATGGTTCTTTCAGAATAAATATTCAAATTTACTTGACATACTGTTGGTCGTAAATTACGCATTTAATTTAATCATAAATAATTGTCGTAGCTACAACTATTTAAGCAAATAACTAAAACACATAATATGCTATAAATACCGCATACATACAAAGAAATCGTAAATATGTTCAGCTTTCATTTTTATTAAAACAAATTCGACATCTTAACTACTGATCAAGAAAAAACAGTTTTCCTTCATTATCTCGTCTTTTTAAAAATGAATTTTGATGCACTTACATCCTTCTGGCTCTCACACGACGATATGCAGACAAATATTGTAAGTAAATTTGGAATCGGAGTCCATAATGTGATACTTCCTCTTGTGTACGTACGTCATCTTGAAGAATTTACTTCTTTTGAATGCAGCTACTTGGAAACTGCACCGATACTTGGATCACCCTGAAAAGTGCTTATTTTATCACACACACACACACGCTCGCACGCCCGCACGCACGCGCGCACACACACACACCGCACGCACGCACCACACACACACACACACACACAGACAGACAGAGAGAGAGAGAGAGATGGGGGGTGGGGGGAAGAGAGCTCTTAAACATTGGTCAGAGAGAGAGAGAGACAGACACACACACACACACACATACACGTCCTGATAATACCCGACAAAATGCCCATATTTTAACTCCTCTGAAAAGTCATGGGTTATAAAAACCCTTCAAAATAACCTTTAAAATCGGCGTGCGCTACAACAGCTTGTTCTGAATATGCACGTAAAACACTATGACATGACCTTGAAAATCACTTTTTCAAAATGGCTCATTTTGAAATTCTGATGGCCGAACATCGTGTTAATGTAGTGCATGCAATGACACATTCAATTAAGTCCCATAAAGTATATAAACTCCAGTAGTATTTAATTCAACCTCGCTGTGGTCCCACCCGTTTTTCCCGCTCAGCGCCTGTTGTGTCGCTCCGTCTTTGTCTACCGGGTGCGCCCGTTCTCATATACATGTATATCATATAAACAAAATAGGGCTAGACAGACAGAGAGAGAGAGAGAGAGAGAGAGAGAGAGAGAGAGAGAGAGAGAGAGAGAGAGAGAGAGAGAGAGAGAGAGAGAGAGAGAGAGAGAGAGAGAGAGACAGAGAGACACAGAGAGAGATAGAGAGAGAGACAGAGACGGAGAGAGGTTTTTATTTAACGACGTACTCCGCACATTTTAATAACGGTTATATGGCGTCGGACATAATATGGCGAAGAACCAAACAGATAATTAGAAAGAAAACCCTTTGCCGCTACACTTCAATTACTTAGCACCAAGGAATCTTTTATATGCGCCATCCCACAGCTTTGGTTACACTAGTTTTGGAGCTTTGGCTGGAACGAGAAATAACCCAATGGGTTCATCCACGGGGATCGATCACAGACCCACTGCTCGTCAGGCGAGCACTTCACCACTGAGCTACGCCCCCCCCCCCCCATATATCAGAACCGTACCTATCAAGGAGGCAACTGGAGGGGGGAGGGGGGATTGGAGGACAGTTGCACCCAAGAAAAATGTGAACAAATTTCCTTTTCAAATTAATTTTCTTTCACCTGGCGAAGACCCTCTGTTACTAAGCCCTGGTTGTTTTCATACTGACACCCCACCCATTTTAAGCTAGGTACGACCCTGAATAGTTCAAGAAGACGGAAGAATATTTAGCAATTTTTTTTTTTTATTTAAATAATATATTTTATGCAACTAACTTAATCTGAAATATGAACATTTCAATAGTGATAAGCGTAACGTTTTAATATTTTCTTCTAGAAAGGCCCAAAACACACCTGAATTGGGTCTGTATCGGGGTCTGGGTCTAGTGAGTATAGTACTAGTGAAAAAAAAGAAGAAGAAAAAAAAAAGAGAAAAATTCACTCATCGAATGTGTCACACACACACACACACACACACACACACACAGAGAGAGAGAGAGAGAGAGAGAGAGAGAGAGAGAGAGAGAGAGAGAGAGAGAGAGAGAGAGAGAGAGAGAGAGAGAGTGAGAGAGAGATACAAAGAAAGAAAGAAAAACACTGCGTCTGTTTTTGGCGCGAACTACAGGTATTGCTGGCAGACGGTAGAATACTATGCTCCATTTTGCCAGCGCCAGACTCACTAGACCCAGACCCAACTAAATAGTCCTTCAGTTTTGAAGAATGTTTTCACTGATGTTACATTATATCAACTAGAATTCCTCTGGTGCGTGTTTTCATCCCTCTGTTTCTTGTTAACCCGTTGTCTTTTACGTGTCGCTGAGCCCGGGCTGTCTGCCTGGTGACTGTGAGCGTCGTTGACGGTGACGACACTCCGTGGGCTGGTCACTGATTCCACATTCCTCACAACCGCCTTCTTCTTCTTATGCTGACTGTCAAGGTACAGCTCTCGAAGGAATGGGTAGGAACCTTTCTGTAGAACGGACAGCGTCTTGAAATCGTCGGCACCCTCTGCGCTGTTCACATCTCGGTACCAGTTCACGAATATGTTTAAGCCATCATCGACGGCTTTTTCGCCGCCAGAAGGCGCTGCAAGCCATTTGTGAAAAACGTCCATCTTGTCAGGGTGGTTTTCCTCGTCAGACGACAACAGCCGTTGTAAAAAGTGAGAAGATCTATGCACAATGCCTCGCTGTTTGTAACCCGGGCAGTACGTCTGTCCCCAGATTTCCCGATACCATGAGATGAAAACGTTCAAACCCGCGCCGCTATCTACTTTCAACAACTCAATAACCTTATCACCAGACGGCATTCCGGAGGTAGATGACGTCACGAGAGCAGATGACGTCACGAGAGATGCATTCACGAGAGGAGATGACGTTACGAGGAGAGATGACGCCAGAAGATCTGACGGCGTTGCGAGCCAGTTATGGAAGAGTTGTATCGCGTCTTTGCTGGGTTCCTCGTCGGTGCCCAAATCTCTGAGAATTTTAATGGCGGTGTCGGAATCCATCTGTTTGATCCTGGACGACGTTGTTGTCAGCAGCACCTCTTTTTCGCCAGCTCTTTTGCGAACATTGCTTGATGGATGAAGAAGACTTTTCTCAGAACTTCTGTTATTCGCTGAAAAGACAAAATCTCCTTGCGGCTTTTCCTCCAGACCTGACATTTTTTTATTCACTAGCGGTGGCCGGTGGACGCCGACGTTGGTGTAGCGAATTCTGCGACGTGGTGACATTCTGTTTCCTGCAGCAGTAGCTGCAGAAGGAGTGGGGACGGCTAGGTAGGTGTCTGACTCGAGGTTTTGACGTCTGTGTGTGACGGTGTTGGAGGGGATGACGTCACAGTCGGTGTCCGAGGAGCCGAGCGAGTCGTACTCGAAGACGGACAAGTTGGAGCCAGACAGGCCGTCGTCGTAGGAGTAGGATTCTTCTGACGAGACAGAACTCACACTGCTCGTGCTCTGGAAAGAAAAAAAAAGTTAAAGTTTGTTTTGTTTAACGACACCACTAGAACACATTGATTTTTAAATATAACCTTATAGAAAGGAAACCCGCTTCAATGGATTTGGACAATTTCCATTGATATAGCGAGAGATCTTTTGTATGCACCATCCCACATACATGATAAGAAATACCACGGCCTTTGATATACCAGTCGTGGTGCACTAGCTAGCACGAGAAATAGGCCAAGGAGTCCATAGACGAGGATCGATCCCAGACCGACCGCGCATCAAGCGAGCGCTTTACCACTGGGCTACGTCCCGCCCCTCTGGAAATCAAAACATTGGGTAGTCTATGTAAAAAAACAAAACAAAATAAAATAAAACAAAGAAAGAAAGAAAAGAAAAAGAAACAAAAATACACCACCAACAACAAGAAAACAAATAAAATAATAATTTTAAAAAATACTCGCTAAATGTTTGTCTAAATTCCACCTTTCAAATGTGGGCTCCTGTAACACGAATGGCACCACCAGTGTTACATGAATTATCTCCGAACTGAACTTGGAATTGAGAACAATTCTATTAGTGCTACATACACGACTAGTATGCTGTCTGAGGAACAAACGTGTCAAAACCCAATCTAATTAAAATTAGCTCCACTATTATATGTGGATCTAACAGCAGCCCGTTGGAGCTCATGTCCAGTTGACCTTTCATTCGACCAATCAAAACCTTACTTGCAAAATCATGCCAGTGATTTGAAAAGAATTTGAAAACATTCGGGATTCTGCCAAGGATATACGAAATGATTCGGGTGAATTACGAAGTATACCGAAAATTAATTGCAATATAAAATTTTATATAAAATTAGTTTCAAGACGAAAAAAAACCCCGTGATGTTATAGCCATAAAATCTGTTTCTACTAGTATACAATCCAGAGTTTATTACTGCACTTTTCCTCCTGGTTTTTTCAATGTTGAAATTACCAACAAGTTCGCCTATTGCATAAATAGTCTCGCCCGATATTTTTAGAATTTGTATGTTCCCGAATAACGCTATAAAAGGCGAAGTGTAATTTTGTCGATATTTAAATTGTTATTTATAGATGAAATGTCACCTGGACATGGGAGTCCACGCAATGCTGTTAGATCTACTGGTAAGACCCAGTAGAGCCAATTTTAATCAGATTGGTCAAAACCATGAATCTGTTCAACGCATATTTGGCTTGAATTTAAAATCTGAGGACCTGTCCATCCCTCTTCTGTACTGGATTCCAAAACTTCATAAGAATCCATAAGGAGAGATATATTGCGAGGTCCAGCAAACGCATCACCAAATCCTTGTCTCAGAAACTAACCATTATTGCCAAAAGTGATTCAAGAAAAGTGGAATTAATCACATGGATTCTCAAGAACTCCAAAGATTTACTTGAATTTATCCAGATCAAAGTTCACCCGTGTTAAAACTCGATTTTTCAACACTGCACACAACGGTCACCCACTACAAACTTAAGGACAAACTAAATTTCTCAATCAAGGATGCATTGGTTTCTAAAACAGGCGAACAGAGATATAGTTATATAACTTATCTTCAGTGGATCTGCACAATTTGTTAAGATTACAAGTAAATGAAGACAAAAATATTCTGAAACAGATTTCCTCATTGACGACACAGATTTGGGAATAAGGAAAGAAGGAAATGTTTTATTTAACGACGCACTCTACACATTTTATTTTACGGTTATATGGCGTCGGACATATGGTTAAGGACTACACAGATATTGAGAGAGGAAATCCGATGTCGCCACTTCATGGGCTACTCTTTCCGATTAGCAGCAAGGGATCTTTTATAGGCACCATCCCACAGACAGGATAGTACATACCACGGCCTTTGTTACATCAGTTGTGGAGCACTGGCTGGAACGAGAAATAGACCAATGGGCACACCGACGGGGATCGATCCTAGACCGACCGCGCATCAAGCGAACGCTTTACCACTGGATTTGGAAATATGACATATGAACACGAAGTAGGTAATCCCATGTCACCAACTGTGCTCCGTTATTCGCCGATTTGTTTTTTAATGCATATGAATAAGATTTTCTAACTAAGGTGGCTAAATCAAAACCCAAAAGTCCGGCGATATATTGATGATCTTTTGTCATTCAATAATAAATAAGATCACAGGTTACCTTTCATTGATTTACTCACCAGAGTTCGGGATAAGGAAAGAAGGAAAGAAATGTTTTATTTAACGACGCACTCAACACATTTTATTTACGGTTATATGGCGTTGGACATATGGCTAAGGACTACACAGATATTGAGAGAGGAAACCCACTGTCGCCATTTTATGGGCTACTATTTTCGATCAGCAGCAAGGAATCTTTTGTATGCAAAATCCCATAGACAGGATAGCACATACCACGGTGGTGCACTGGCTGGAACGAGAAATAGACCAATGGGCCCACTGACGAGGATCGATCCCAAACCGACCACGCATCAAGCGAGCGCTATACCACTGAGCTACGTCTCGCCCCTAGAAATAAGGAAACTGCATAATAAAAGTATAAAATCTGTTTCATACCTTGATCTATACATCAGGGCTCAAAGTTTGAAAAATGTTTTAGGAGCACTGTGCTCCTAACATTCTAATTTTAGGCGCACAGTTACATATTTTAGGAGCACTGGGGAATATGTTTGGAGCACTGATGAATATTCATAGGGGCATCCATAAAGTACATAGTTTTTACGTTCCTGGAAGGGTGGTGGTGGTGATCATGTACAAAATGCATAAAGGGGAACTGGCGTAGAAAGCGGGGGGGGGGAGGGGGGGGGGGGGGCATTTTTCAGATATTTTGCTTTATAATAGTGTAAAAGTGTGTAAATATAAAAGTGTGCCCCCCCCCCTCCCCCCGCACACACACTTTTTGTCACCTTCCTACGCCATTGAGGGAGGAGTATTTCCGAGTGAGAGATTTTTGAAACTGGTAAAGAGAGCAATTTTGAGTAAAGATTAAACATATAATAAGTAATAAAGATGAAAAAAACAACCTATTTGTAAACAAATTATGGGGGGGGGGGGGAACCAAAACATGTCCCCACCCCCACCCCGCAGGCTCCCAACTCCGACTCCCCAGATCATCAATGAATACTATAGTAGTTAATTGTAACTTAAGCTATAGAAGAATGTAATGATTATAGTTCTACCAGTACTTCATAATAGCTAATTTATTATTTGATATTAATGATATAAAACATCACAATAGAAACCTGAGTAAATACAAGTTTATTAACAACAAAGCTTCCACGACCATCAGACATGGGGGGGGGGGGGGGGGGGGGTTCGATGGGTTCGACCGACATCCCCCCCCCCCCCCCCCCCCCCCCCCCCCCCCCTGAAATCGCCTTTTTTTATAATTTAATATATCTGACATTATTATATTTACTTAACATAGAAATATATGCCCAATATCGCTGCAATCTATTTTGGAACCCCCCTTTTCAAAACTCAACATAGAAATATATGCCGAATATCTCTGCAATCTATTTTGGAACCCCCCTTTTCAAAATCCTATGTACGCCCATGTCAGAATGACGGTAACTGTAACAGTTCTCTCCTTCACCTTCTACGACGGTCACATGATACCGAATTATAAATACTGGCCAATCATCAGTCGCCAATCGATGAAACGTACACGTATCTGGGTCAGAACTTTTCAGACATTGACGTGATGATCAGATCGTATGTAGACATTACAGTCCGGTTTTGCGTTAAAATTAAAGTAAATGTAACAATGCGACGTGCATTGTGTTACACTTGCTTTTAAACTAAAGGTCTTTAAAATCGTGAACGTGTTTAAAAGTCGACTTGCAAATGGAGCCACGTAGAAAATACGGCCTATTTGTAAGAAACGTCTTGAACCGCGTTACCGTGATTTTGTAGTCGTTTGGCGTTATTTCGTTTCCAGTTATTATTAACCGTTATCAGACGAGAATCCTAATAAAACCGATTAAATCGGTATACATAATTATAATTTTGTTCAAACTGAGTTGATATCCTGTTCAAGGTACATCTCAAATTTTAAACTTACTGCTTAAAAAATATGTTCAGCGAAAGCTGTTTCTTTTCAGCCTTAGCGTAGTAGGCCAAAGTGTGGTATTTTTCTCAGAATTGATGACGTCACCAGACCAAGTATTATGATTCTGTTGTGAATCACGTGCAGATTAACAAAATGTCGGGTCACTTGGCTATAACTTAAGACTACGAATTTCATAGTATGCGTCAATGCAGTGGCCACTTTCCAACCAGCAAAACTAGTTATTTAGTTTGGTCGCACTCGTGCGACTTGGTAGTAAATTTTGGTCACACTCGTGAAAAATCCAGTCGCATATGCGACCAGTTGGTCGAGAACTTTGAGCGCTGTACATATATATTCAGAACGACGTCGGCCTTCACACAGAGCTGTATGTTGAAGGAATGACTTTAGTTTTTCAATAGTCAATTTTCCCTTCATGTCGAGCAATATTCCTTCTGTTTCAGCTTTTTTTTTTGGTTGTTGTCTATAGAGCAGACTCATCATATGCCGATTTTAGCGATCGACATATCGTTATATTAAAGACGTTGTTTGATCAGGGGTGATAACAACCAAAGACTCCTGAAAGTCTTCAAATGTTTTACGGTAACTACTTGGAGATCATATCACAATATCGCGTATCACTGACCTAAAATGATGTCTGATGCTGTAATGTTTATAGCATTAATACCAATAGCGATAGAGAAACTATTATCTTTTAGTTACCATTACCGGAAGTGCTAATATAAGAATGCCCGGAAGTGTATCCTAGGGATATGGCATGGTCAAGCAGACGACAAGTCTATGAATAAAAGCCACTATAATTTTTGAAATGAGTTTGTTGAGCCAGAACATTACAAATGCAATACCCTATTTTGACCGTGTACATGCCTTTTCGTCTTTTTGGTGAAAGTCCGGTGCATTTTAAAGGGACATTCCTGGGTTTGCTGCATTGTAAGATGTTTCCGACTAATGGAATATTTCTACGATTAAACTTACGTATTAAACGTGCTCTCTCACAGATGGTTGACCTAATTATTGACCCAACAAGGTATTATATGACAATATATACATTTGATTTGTACCTAAAAGTACTTTATTGAACCATCTACATAACCACCATATCATACTTATTATTGATATTTTATATAAAACAAAAAAATTGAATTATGGGTACGGTCCATAATTCTGAGAAAAATAACGGCTATTTGAAGAGCAGAGGTGTGACGTATTATTTTGAGTCACGTGACGGGCATTCCCCGAATAACCGCAGTGCCAACACGATTTACCAAGCTCGTGTAACGAGAACGCTTGACCGTCCTCTGCGACGTAGGGTAAATAGAAGAAAAAAAAACCCAATGAAAATAAGTTATTAAAAAATAATAAAAACATGTACTGAATAATAATAAGCTTATACATTAATTTATTTTAGTAACAGAAGCATGTTAAACGTCGACAATCCCGACTAGTTAGGCCTTTGCATCTATAGGTAAATTTATCGTTAATCGTACGTGAAAAACTCTAAACATCTGGATCACAAACACCGTCATTTTCCACCTTGTCAAATTCATTATTATACAAAATCAATCTAATTAAAATTAGCTCCACTATTACATGTGGATCTAACACCAGCCAGTTGGAGCTCATGTCCATCAATCAAAACCTTACTTGCAGAATCCTGCCAGTGATTTAAAACTAACAACACTGCGTAGTCCCCAATGTCCAGGTAACATTTCGTCTGTAAATAATAATTTAAATATTGACCAATCACGCTTCGCCTTTTATAACGTTATTTGGGAGCATACAAATTCTAAAAATATCGGGCGAGTCAATTTTAGTGGCCGCAGTACAGCGAACCATACCAATACGTACGGGGTGGGTTATCAGTCTTCAATTTTACATTAAAAATTATTTATTTATTTATAAAAAAAACAAAAAACTAAATCAGTCTTCAGTTTTACATTACAAATTATTTATTTTATAAAATAAAACATGTTTTAAGGCATTCGTAATTCACATGAAACATGTCGTATACCCTCAGAATAATTCGGAATGTTTTCAAATTATTTTTAAATCACTGGCAGGATTCTGCAAGTAAGGTTTTGATTGGTGGACATGAGCTCCAACTGGCTGGTGTTAGATCCACATGTAATAGTGGAGCTAATTTTAATTAGATTGATACAAACTATGCCATAACAGGTGACATGGGATAGGAATTGTTACATTTTTAAAGAATACCCTGAACTAGACGGTGTTTATATACGATGTGACTATATATATGAAGGCCGTGTCTATAGCCTCCACTAACGAGGGTTGGCTATATTCACAGCAAAACTGTATATAGGCGGTAAATAAGTACATGTATTTGATTGATCCATATTACCGAACCATCTGGAACAGGCGGAATACATACTAAGTACTGTACGAACAGTGCATTTTCTGAACAGGGGAGGGGGTGGGGGAGTATATGAATTTAGCGGACCCTTTTGTGTACTTTTTCCATAGATATATGAATAGCATCATATTGTCCCTACAGTACTAACAAAAAATTAATTATAATAAATAAATAAATAAATAATAATAATAATAATACACAAATTTGAGGCTGCTTACGTACATTTTGTAAAAAAGTTAATTTTACCGTAAATAAATATGACTAAAAGGTTATTTTGCTGTATTTAGTCAAATTTCAAATGCTCAAAATTGCAAGGGCCAATAAAACTCAAAATACATTTTTTTAATAGGCTACTAGTAAAGCTTAGACCACTCCCGGGTCTCCCTCTAAATTTATGTAACGTTTCTGTAACAACCGCCCCCACCCACCCAACCCCACCCAAGCCCACCGCCACGTGATTTTACCAACATTATAATACATGTAATTATATTAATAATAATAATAATAATAATACACAATTATTATTACTACTACTACTACTACTACTACTACTACTACTACTACTACTACTACTATTATTATTATTATTATTATTATTATTATTAGCCTACTACTACCTTTTTGGGGTGGAGGGGCGGTGTTTTATCTGGAGTAGTTTTGGCTATAAAAATGCAAGATTAACGTGCGTGCACACACGTACAAACGGCAGGCTGAACTTGTCCATGCACGAAGAACTAGATTCAACTAGGTTAAGTAATAATTAGCCAACCTTTGGACGACAAAACATGCAACAGTACACTGTTTATTTACGCTATACATTAAAACCGAAATACCACTTTGCGAACCAGTCAAAATAATTTGCACACGCGTCTGATTACCACAGCGTCGAAGGGACATACAAAGAAAAAAATTATAAAATTTAAAACGTGCGAATGAGTTACTGAAACGTGCGCACAACTTATTAAAGCGTGCGCACGAGATATTATCGTGCGCACGCTTTAATATCTCGTGCACACGCTTTAATAACTCGTGGGCACGCTTTAAATTATTTTTTCTATGTCCCTTCAACGCCAAGGTACCTAATAATAATAATAATAATAATAATAATAATAATAAATGGTGAGTTCATGTTCCGACTGTTTATTATTTTATTTCAGCGTATTCGCGGTTATTTTCGTGAAATTATATATTTATTTGCCATGCATATAGCAGGGCCGTAGCTAGGATTTTTTAATTAATTTTTATTTTATTTTTTTTTTTTTTGGGGGGGGGGGGGGGGGGCAACTGAGTAGTTTAAAGTATAAAACTCCTTAAACGGATAAGAATATAATTTTCTTTAAGTTTCTAAAAAAAAATTCTGTATAGCCGGCCCTCATTTGCCAAGTCTATACACGGCGATCGTTTATATAAAATCTAAAAATACATTATACAGTTGTCGTATATATACTGAACAAAAAAAGAAACTTCCGATTTGTACATATAGTATTTGTTGTGTTACAGAATTCATTGTGTAATGAAATTATATAGGTAGTATTAGCCTTGAGCTGTATTATCAGGATTCATGAATTTTATCGATTATTTTTGCACTGTTAATCGTCGACAACGTGAAATTCAATTTGCACGTGCATGCATGGTTCGACATGTCCCGTGTAGTATTCGGTCAATTTGTTTTACTTGTCTTACTGACATTGTTGTCAAGTGAACAAAAACGCTTCCAAATTTGTAAAAAAAATTAACGTTTTTTACATTGTAGCATATTTAGTATGCCAAGAATACCCAATAATTTACGAGAACGGGCGATTGGCATGCTTGATGCTGGCATGTCGACAGAAGACGTTGCAAGGTATGTTGCGAGTTCTAGTCGAGCGATACGAAATCTTCGTGTAAGATTTCGAACGACAGGAAGCACCAACGACTTGCCATATCGTGGACGTCCGCGTGTTACAACGCGTGGTCAAGACCGCTATATCATGAACACGCATTTGCGCAATCGATTCCAAACTGCCACTGCTACTGCTGCTAAACACACCTGGGCTTCATAATAACCGAATCAGTGGGCAAACTGTTCGTAATCGTCTGCGGGAGAACGGTTTACATGCACGACGTCCTTACGTCGAATGCGTTTTAACGCAACGTCACCGTCTAAATCGTCTTAATTGGGCACGTGTACACATTCGTTGGATACGACGACGCTGGAATATCGTTCTTTTTTCGGATGAATCCAGATTTTCTTTACAACGTGGTGATGGCAGGGTGCGCGTCTACCGTAGGAGAAATGAACGCTATGCTGACTGTTGTTTTCTTGAACGATATCGTTTCGGGGGTGGGGGTTGTGTCATGGTCTGGGCAGCCATTGCCCATGGTTATCGTTCACCACTAGTCGTCATTGATGGCAATTTAAATGCTCAACGTTACCGCGATGACATTCTCGCTCATCACGTCATTCCTCTGTTCCATAACAACGCCAACATCTCGATTTTTCAGCATGATAATGCCACCTCTCATACAGCTAGAGACACTGTAAATTTTCTTAGGACAAATGACATTGATTTCATTGATGACTGGCCCGCTAAAAGTCCTGATCTCAACCCCATCGAGCATGTCTGGGATAGTCTGGACAGACGATTGAGGCGTCGTCCCAACCCACCCGCTAACGTCAACGAACTTCGTCAAGCGCTCATTCAGGAATGGAACAATATTCCACAGGCAATTCTATGGCCTGCGATGCACTGTAGTGGTCAATTCAAGAGGTGGTCATACCCGTTATTAAGTGGGTGGGTTTTTTTTTAACCCCTACCACACTTGGTCAAAATTGCTCCCAGTTTCTGTTAACCTATGGCCATGATTTTTTCACCAAACGATGCATCATGGAACACTCTTTAAACACATATATAACAATTATTCCCCCGGTTTGTTTTCATCAAGTTATGTTCAAGCAAAGTTAGCGGAAGTTTCTTATTTTGTTCAGTATATATAGCCTCATCACTACGAGTCTGTTTTTCCGTATTTTTCATGTCTCATCACAAGAAGAGTTCCAAATTTAAAAAAAGAAGCGTATCATGGCATTCCCTTGATCGTAGTTCATTTAAAATATTTTGGTTCATATAATAACTAGGTTTGGTATTCCAAATGAATGTAAGTTTCATTTATAATGCATATTTTCTTGTTTAGAATATCAGTGTCTGTATATTCAATGTGTTTCTGGTCGTCTTCATATTTGTAAGAATCCCAAACTGGATTTTGTCTTAAAATAATTTCGTACGTATATATAAAAAATTTTTTTTTAGGAAATAAAATGAAATCTAACCTAGTACAAATATTAGAACGATCAGAAACACGTTTAATATAGAGTCACTAATATTTTATGCAGAAAATGTAATTGCAATCGTTAAAAAAGTCTCTGTTAGTCGATAACATCTTAAAAATTGCAGCAAACACAGGAATGTCCCTTTAAGCATGAACTTCACGGCTGTAGGCTGTGCTCACGAAGAGTGATAACTTTCACGAAGAGTGATACCTTTCACGAACATCAATATAATCCATTTTCACAGTGCTTCATGAGTGCATGTCACCACAGCTGTATATATTCCATTGGGCTCTACCCTGTCCAAGTTTGTGTTTTCTAAGCTAGTCGTGGGAGTGGCAGTCATGTGGGTGGTGCAGGAGGGATAAAACATCCCGTTACGTATCTCCAAGGGGAGTGGCATTCATGTGGGTGGTGCAGGAGGGATGAAACATCCCGTTACGTATCTCCAAGAGGATTGACAGTCATGTGGGTGGTGCAGGAGGGATGAAACATCCCGTTACGTATCTCCAAGGGGATTGACAGTCATGTGGGTGGTGCAGGAGGCAGTCATGTGGGTGGTGCAGGAGGGATGAAACGTCCCGTTACGTATCTCCAAGGGGATTGACAGTCATGTGGGTGGTGCAGGAGGGATGAAACGTCCCGTTACGTATCTCCAAGAGGATTGACAGTCATGTGAGTGGTGCAGGAGGGATGAAACATCCCGTTACGTATCTCCAAGGGGATTGACAGTCATGTGGGTGGTGCAGGAGGGATGAAATATCCCGTTACGTATCTCCAAGGGGATTGACAGTCATGTGGGTGGTGCAGGAGGGATGAAACGTCCCGTTACGTATCTCCAAGGGGAGTGGCAGTCATGTGGGTGGTGCAGGAGGGATGAAATATCCCGTTACGTATCTCCAAAAAACAAAACAAAACAAAACAAAACAAGAAAACAAACAAGAAACAACAACATTGCTTTGCTCGGAGGCCTCAGATACTCTTACGACGGGCCTGAGTTCACTAAAATACAAAGTAAGAGAAACGGGAAGAAATCACATTAGAAGAAATCAGAAAAACGATTTCCTCTTGGAGGAAAAAACAACAAAAACCGCGCCCAAAACGACCGTTTGTGAGCAGTTTGTTATTACTGCTGTTGTGGTTGTCGAAGTAGCCATGCTATTCTAAATAACGGTAGCTTAAAGTGTGCTCACGCACATTCCTTTCTTTTGGTTTATTTTGATGACAAGATGCAATCTAAAATCGATTAGTCAATCAAGCGATGTATTATGGAGAAAGTTGGAATATTTGTTACTAATCCATTTTCCAATTAATTTTGTTTGTTTAGAAGACACGTTTAAAATCTACTCTTGTCTAGGAGACATCAATACTTACAGCGTTTCTTTTCATTCGGTTGTTATAACACGGGCCTCGCCTCAAGTACAGAATGAGACCCAGGCTAGTAGCGGCCACGCCCAGTAATCCAGACAACGCCCACTCGTTTCGGAAGGCGATGGCAGCATCCATGACCTGTTGAAAAACTGAGTGACTGAAAATAGTGTCGATGCGTAACGCCATAACTCCCTGGCATTGTCTTTGACGTCATAATGCGAGTGGGCGGAATTAAGCTCTCAGTTGGTTGACGCTTGAGGTGCTTGCGTCGCAGGATCGAACCACATCGGTGGATCCATTCTACTGATTGGGTTGTGTTTTTTTTTCTCGTTCCAACCAGTGCACCACAACTGGTCGAAGGCCGTGGTATGTGCTTTCCTGTTTGTGGGAAAGTGATTATAAAAGATCCCATGCTGCATTAGCGGGTTTCCTCTGATGACTACGTGTCAGAATTACCAAATGTTTTACATCCCGTAGCCGATGATTAATTAATCAATCAACGTGCTCTAGTGGTGTCGTTAAACAAAACAAACTCACAGACACAGCGCAATCGGAACTCTTCGGTGGTTATCGTAAATACTTGTACGTAATACAAGCGACCGGCGGCTTCTGTTTCTGTTATTTGCGACAATGTCTTCACTCGATTCACAGGAACAATTACAGTCATGTCATCACTCGATCTGCAGGAACAATTACAGTCATGTCATCACTCGATCCGCAGGAACAATTACAGTCATGTCAATACTCGATCCACAGGAACAATTACAGTCATGTCATCACTCGATCCACAGGAACAATTACAGTCATGTCATCACTCGATCCACAGGAACAATTACAGTCAACATTTCCCGCGATCATCAAAGGCCCATTACGGACAGTACGTATGTGTGTAATGTAAAAAAGAAGAAGAAGAAGAAAACAAAATCCGGGAATAGGTCGAGGCTGTCTGTAATTGTTCTATAAAATATCCTCTTAAAATTGACTCGAAAACAGATAGAAAAAAAATGCCTCAAAAAAGGCTCACAATTCATCTACAGGCGTCCTGAGTTTCGATGTGCGTAATGCTCTTTTTTTTCTGGCTACGCCCCTGATAATCGGTTACGGATTGCGATAATCGATCATCACACTGACAGAGTCCAACGGATCAGTTTTCGGTTATATTCTATCACTGGAACATCACTTATATGAAGGGAGATGTAAACATGGTTCTTACAGTAAATAAGTTATTGTTACCGTTATTTTACTTTAGTAGGCCTATTATTTATTTATTTATTTATTTATTTTTATATTCTTTACTTTGTTGTATGAAAACAAAAACAATCTACCCCAAACGAAAATTATGTATCCCCCACTGAAAGACGTATTAACACACACACACACACACACACACACACACACACACAGGGGGAGAGAGAGAGAGACAAATAAAGACAGAGAGAGAGAGAGAGAGAGAGAGAGAGACAGAGAACACACACACAAAAGAAAGACACACAGAGAGACAGACAGACAGACACAGAGAGCGATACAGAGAGAGACAGACACACACAGACAGAGACACACAGAGAGACAGAGACACAGACACAAAGAGAGACAGACACAGAGAAATAGAGAGACAGACAGACATTATATATATATATATATATATATATATATATATATATATATATATATATATATAGAGAGAGAGAGAGAGAGAGAGAGAGAGAGAGAGAGAGAGAGAAAGAGAGAGAAAGAGAGAGAGAGAGAGAGAGAGTGTGTGTGTGTGTGTGTGTCTGTGTGTGTGTGTGTGTAAATAAACAAACCGTTAATTTAGCCTACTGAACAAACCTTTTAGTGATCGAACAACTTGTTTGTAACAATTATACAGTTTTTAAAAAAACTATTTAAGAAATAAAAACAAACCTGTTTAGCAAAATAATTTTAATAAATGATCATTTTAATAACAATACAACCAGTTTACTACTAAACGACCGGCTTACGGAAAAAGCGTTTTTTTTATAAGCAAACAACGAGTACGTTAAATATGAAACACATGTACTAGTAAACCAAGTTTTTAATGTAAAAATAACCTGTTTAGTAAGCAAACGACCCGTGTAATATATACACGTATATAAAAATAACCTATTTAGTAAGCAAACGACCCGTGTAATATATACACGTATATAAAAATAACCTGTTTAGTAAGCAAATGACCCGTGTAATATATACACGTATATAAAAATAACCTATTTAGTAAGCAAACGACCCATGTAATATATACACGTATATAAAAATAACCTATTTAGTAAGCAAACGACCCGTGTAATATATACACGTATATAAAAATAACCAGGACACCGATATCATCGATTGTCTCAAACTCACTGAAATAAATTCACGAAAGTTAAAGTTTGTTATTTAACGACACCACTAGAGCACATTGATTTATTAATCATCGGCTATTGGATGTTAAACATTTTGTAATTCTGATATATAGTCTTAGAGAGGAAACCCGCTATATTTTTTCAATTAGTAGCGAGGGATCTTTTATATGCATCATCCCACAGACGTGAGAGCACATACCATGGTATTTGATATACCAGTCGTGGTGCACTGGCTGGAACGAGACATAGCTCAATGGACCCACTGGCGAGGATTGATCCTAGACCGACTGCGCACCAGGCGACATCTTTACCACTGGGCTACGCCCGCCCCCCCCACCCCGCCCCCCCCCCACCCTATACCCCCCCACCCTATACCCACCCCAATACCCGACAATATTTCTCAAAATCAAACTAAAACTAGTACCAAAACCAAATTTAAGTTAAACGATATATAAATATAGACAGAGACAGAACTAATATAGTAAAATATATAATTAAAATTACTAATAACCATGCTTAAAATCCAACTAGTATCAAAAGAAAAAAAAACGCAAACCAGTCCTAAAACCAAATAAAAACTCAAACCAGTTTAAAAACCAACGAAAACTCAAACCAGTTTGAAACCCAACGAAAAACATAAGTCAGTTTTCAAACCTAACATGTAAACACGGCATAAAATTCATGTAACATTTTCACACACACACATGAATGTCGCAAATGACTGATGAACAGCGCCACACTTGGTCCAGATAACCGAAAACAAAAGATAATCAACTCACAGTTGACATGGCTTTTCCTAATACGAGCCATGCTTACTTTAAAGTGGTGAAAATAAACTAACTTTTAAAGCTGCAATCTCGACTGACCATATTATGACATGACATACTAATGCAGCATACAAATGCAACTAGTTTTCTAAACTCACCCAATGTCACCCCGCCATATTAAAACATCGTTTACTAATGAAAAACTACAAACACATTGATAGTTTTAATAAAATCCCAAACACACTTCACCACATTATGACATCATATGCCAATACACGATAGTAAAATACAAACACAACCACAGTTTTTATACAATCACAATTTCACCTGACCGCATTACGATATCATATACTAATACAAAATAATAAAATACAAACACAACCACGTTTAATAAACTCGCAACCACACCTCACCGCATTATGACATCAAATACTAATACAAAACAGTAAAATACAAACACAACCACAGTTTTTATACAATCACAATTTCACCTGACCGCATTATGACATCATATACTAATACAAAACAGTAAAATACAAACACAACCACTGTTTTAATAAACTCGCAACCACACCTGACCGCATTATGATATCATACACTAATACAAAATAGTAAAATACAAACACAACCACGGTTTTAATAAACTCGCAACCACATTATGACATCGTATACTAATACAAAATAGTAAAATACAAACACAACTACAATCTTAGTACACTCACGATATCGCCTCGTCATTTTATGACATCATATACTAATAACAAATATAATTTTAACCACATTTTTATGCGTGTATATTTTATATATTTTGTATATTTTTTAAGACTATTTACCAAAATAATAATGAACCCCCCCCCCCCCCCCCCAACCTCCCAACCCAGCCCGCTTGTGATCGTTAAAATGGAGAATGATGCATTTCAACATCGCCTAGATAACCAATTATAGCCGAATGATATCGAAGGATGGCGCGCGATGCGCAAGAAAATTAACGTGGCCGGTTTATTCTACTCGAGATTTTTCAAACTTATCTTGCAATATATTTGTATGTACTGTGACGTCAGTTTCATATGATTCATATGTCCTGTGGCGCCTATTTCATATGATTGTTATATACTAATTGTTTTTGTTTCTTAATATTTACGTTCGTGGTGAGTTAACTTGAAGTTTCGTCTTACTCTACGAACAGACATCCCAGGTGTGTGGTGACTCAGAACTTCGTCCCAGTTGGGATTACCTAGTGACGTCATAAACTTGAACTCCTCGTCCAACTTCTGGTGTTGTTGTTTGAGTTTCTCGGCCGCCATCAACTGCTGGAAGACGTCCGAGCATCTGGTGACGATGTGCGGCATTTTGCAGAACGCCACGTCGTCTGCTCCGCTCATTTCTAGGTACAACCTGCTGCAGATGTTTAAGCCGACATCGCCGATTTTCGATGATGCCACGCGACCAGATGACGCAAAGTGATCCGATGTTGTCGCATTATTCGATGACGTCACACGATTCGATGACGTCATCTGATCAGAAAACGTCACAGACACCTTCTTTAGAGCGGATGGCTTGCCAAGATGTGATGTCGTCACAGAATCAGAAAGCTTCCATTGATGTGACGACGTCATGTGATGAGACGACTGTTTGTGATCAAATGACGTTACAACGCCATATAACTCCGCATGATCTGATGACGTCACAGCACCAGAGCGCTTCTCGTGATCCGACGCCACGAGTACAGGAGAGGATGTTCGGAGCGTCTCGTGGGAAACGGGCTTCGCTTCCGTCCTGGGCTTTCCGTCCTTGTTAACAGGGAAAATTTTGGAATGTGCGTCTTTCTGATTGTTTAACTCCGACTCGGCGAAGACGTCGACGCCCTCGCAGGCGTTATTGCTGTACGCCGTCGCGGCGAAGTCGTCGGGCGGCGTCCCCTCCAGATGGTACCGCTTCCGGTTCGTCTGCTGGTGCTGTTCCTGCTGGTGTTGTTGCAGGACGCTTCCACCAGAGTAGCGAACCCTTCGACGAGGTAACTGCCGGTTGCTGGTAGACGAGACAGCCACGGAAAGAGCCGAAGCAGCCCGAACGGCTGGAGTCGGTGGCGCGATCGGTTCGGCAATCTCCAGCGGGTCGACGGGCGGGACGGTTATTTCGGCAGCGAGTTCTCCCGGGGAGTGGATAGGCTCGACGGAAATGTCTGGGATTCCCTCCATGCCGGTGTTCGTGAGCAGCCTGCTGATGTCGAACTCTGGATAGCTGGTCGAGTCTAACTCGGACACGGAGGACTCGGACGAGGAGACGAAGGTTTCCAGTGACAGGGAATAGTCTGATGCGAAGTTCATGTCGCTCAGTGTGTTCTGGAGGGCGAAAACAAAAAGAAGGCAAAAGATTATTTAACGTTCTCAATCAGTGCTGTGACGTCATCAGATAACTAGTTGTAACGTAAATAGTATCTAACGGAAAGGAGTTGGCCTGTAGTTATTCAAAGTGGCACAATTCTCGCTCTAGCCAGTGCACCACGACATGTATATCAACGTCCGTGGTATGTGCTATCCTGTCAGTGGGATGGTGCAACTTAAATTAAAGCGGCATTCCCTGGAATATTTTTTATTATTTAAGCATATAGAACAGAAAATCCCATTACGTTTGGTGCATATAAGACGCCGTACTCCGAATTGGTTTCACTACACTGGCTATTCTAAAGTTAAAAATAAACCTAGTATTTTGAAAGTGGGACACTTTTGGCGGGCGCCCACTGGGCTAAAAATAGCATGGTTCGGCTATTGTTGCATTACAAAAACCGTGCGGATTCTAGCAGTCAATTCCAAGCAGCCAATTTTAGCACACTCATGTCGACGTTCTAAACATCGGATTCGTACGCCTTTCGACTGTTACCTGTATTTCACACTTTTAAACACACTGTTATGCTAATTTTTCACTACACTACAACTTAAGAATTTTAGAGTTTTAAAGAGTATCTTTATATAAAAACAACATAAAAACAAAATAACAACCAAGACTCATTTTCACAGTCTTATTGTTATAATATCCGTATAAATACAACTTAACCGTTTTATTAAGCACTTTTATAATATCTGAGGTATCACTTTAAAAATCCTTCTGTACTACGGTAATATAGGATGTCCAACTAGTTTCGTATAGTCCACACCACAACACATTATAAAAGGCGTACGAGTCCGGTGTTTAGAACGTCGCCATGCGTGTCTGCTGAAATTGGCTGCTAGCGTAATTGGATGCTAGGAAGTGGCTGCTAGAATCCGCTTGGTATTACAAAATGGCGAGAATTGTTCTAACTGGCTAGTAAGCATTTGACGATATGCGTTAATGACGACAACTCGCGAGTGAATTAAAAGTACAGTTATGCTTGTATTTAAACTTAGAACTTGACTATATACGATTGAAACCAGACACTGCAGCTTTAACACATATACACACTACACACATATATGTATACATATCGTATAACGTAAATGCATATAATCATTGTCATCATTACTATTACTATGTATCTGATTTAACCATTTTATATTCTTATTATGTTGTCCAGTGTATATCATGCCATTTTTATATGATCCATATATAAATAAATGATTTGATTTGATTTCATATAAAAGATCCCATGCTACTAATGGAAAAATGTCACGGATTTCCTCTCTAAAACTAATTACCAAATGTTTGACATCCAATAGCCGATGATTAATAAATCATTGTGCTCTAGTGGTGTCGTTAAACAAACCAAACTTTTCAAAGTGGCACAAAGGCGGCTTCCCGCCAAACATTATTTATTAATTTGGAAATGTAAAAACTATGAGCCGAATCTAGGAAGCCTGTTTCTCTTAAACGCCGGTGTTCAAGCATTTTAAATGTATGTAGTTACACACGTGTAAGACATAAACAGGCATTGTAAATGTATGTAGTTACACACGTGTAAGACATAAACAGGCTTTGTAAATGTATGTAGTTACACGCGTGTAAGACATAAACAGGTGTTCAAGCATTTTAAATGTATGTAGTTACACACGTGTAAGACAAACAGGCATTGTAAATGTATGTAGTTACACACGTGTAAGACAAAAACAGGCTTTGTAAATGTATGTAGTTACACGCGTGTAAGACATAAACAGGTGTTCATGCATTTTAAATGTATGTGGTTACACACGTGTAAGACATAAACAGGCATTGTAAATGTATGTAGTTACACACGTGTAAGACATAAACAGGCTTTGTAAATGTATGTAGTTACACGCGTGTAAGACATAAACAGGTGTTCAAGCATTTTAAATGCATGTAGGTACTCACGTGTAAGACATAAACAGACATTGCAAATGTATGTAGTTACACACGTGTAAGACAGGAACAGGCTGTGGAAATGTATGTAGTTACACACGTGTAAGACAGGAACAGGCTGTGGAAATGTACGTAGTTACACACGTGTAAGACAGGAACAGGCTGTGTAAATGTACGTAGTTACACGCGTGTAAGACATGAACAGGCTTTGTAAATGTACGTAGTTACACGCGTGTAAGACAAACAGGCTGTGTAAATGTACGTAGTTACACGCGTGTAAGACAGGAACAGGCTGTGTAAATGTACGTAGTTACACGCGTGTAAGACAGGAACAGGCTGTGTAAATGTACGTAGTTACACGCGTGTAAGACAGGAACAGGCTGTGTAAATGTACGTAGTTACACGCGTGTAAGACAGGAACAGGCTGTGTAAATGTACGTAGTTACACGCGTGTAAGACATGAACAGGCTTTGTAAATGTACGTAGTTACACGCGTGTAAGACAGGAACAGGCTGTGTAAATGTCTGTAGTTACACGCGTGTAAGACAGGAGCAGGCTGTGTAAATGTACGTAGTTACACGCGTGTAAGACAGGAGCAGGCTTTGAAAATGTACGTAGTTACACAAGTGTAAGGCAGTGAACACGCGTGTAAGCTGAACAGGCTGTGAAAATGTACGTAGTTACACGCGTGTAAGACAGGAACAGGCTGTGTAAATGTACGTAGTTACACGCGTGTAAGACAGGAACAGGCTGTGTAAATGTACGTAGTTACACGCGTGTAAGACAGGAACAGGCTGTGTAAATGTACGTAGTTACACGCGTGTAAGACAGGAACAGGCTGTGTAAATGTACGTAGTTACACGCGTGTAAGACAGGAACAGGCTGTGTAAATGTACGTAGTTACACGCGTGTAAGACAGGAACAGGCTGTGTAAATGTACGTAGTTACACGCGTGTAAGAAAGGAACAGGCTGTGTAAATGTACGTAGTTACACGCGTGTAAGACAGGAACAGGCTGTGTAAATGTACGTAGTTACACGCGTGTAAGACAGGAACACACAGGCGTAGTTACACGCGTGTAAGACAGGAACAGGCTGTGTAAATGTACGTAGTTACACGTGTAAGACAGGAACAGGCTGTGTAAATGTACGTAGTTACACGCGTGTAAGACAGGAACAGGCTGTGTAAATGTCTGTAGTTACACAAGTGTAAGACATGAACAGGCTGTGTAAATGTACGTAGTTACACAAGTGTAAGGCATGAGCAGGCTGTGTAAATGTACGTAGTTACACAAGTGTAAGGCATGAACAGGCTTTGAAAATGTACGTAGTTACACAAGTGTAAGGCATGAACAGGCTGTGTAAATGTACGTAGTTGCACGCGTGTAAGACATGAACAGGCTGTGTAAATGTACGTAGTTGCACGCGTGTAAGACATGAACAGGCTGTGTAAATGTACGTAGTTGCACGCGTGTAAGACAGGAACAGGCTGTGTAAATGTACGTAGTTACACGCGTGTAAGACAGGAACAGGCTGTGTAAATGTACGTAGTTACACGCGTGTAAGACATGAACAGGCTGTGTAAATGTCTGTAGTTACACGCGTGTAAGACATGAACAGGCTGTGTAAATGTACGTAGTTACACGCGTGTAAGACAGGAACAGGCTGTGTAAACGTACGTAGTTACACGCGTGTAAGACAGGAGCAGGCTGTGTAAATGTACGTAGTTACACGCGTGTAAGACAGGAACAGGCTGTGTAAATGTACGTAGTTACACGTGTGTAAGATAGGAGCAGGCTGTGTAAATGTACGTAGTTACACACGTGTAAGACATGAACAGGCTTTGTAAATGTACGTAGTTACACGCGTGTAAGACATGAACAGGCTGTGTAAATGTACGTAGTTACACACGTGTAAGACATGAACAGGCTTTGTAAATGTACGTAGTTACACGCGTGTAAGACAGGAACAGGCTGTGTAAATGTACGTAGTTACACGCGTGTAAGACAGGAACAGGCTGTGTAAATATACGTAGTTACACGCGTGTAAGACATGAACAGGCTTTGTAAATGTACGTAGTTACACGCGTGTAAGACATGAACAGGCTGTGTAAATGTCTATAGTTACACGCGTGTAAGACATGAAAAGGCTGTGTAAATGTACGTAGTTACACGCGTGTAAGACATGAACAGGCTGTGTAAATGTACGTAGTTACACGCGTGTAAGACAGGAGCAGGCTGTGTAAATGTACGTAGTTACACACGTGTAAGACAGGAGCAGGCTGTGTAAATATACGTAGTTACACACGTGTAAGGCATAAACTGGCTTTGTAAGTGTACGTAGTTACACACGTGTAAGGCATGAACAGGCTTTGTAAATGTACGTAGTTACACACGTGTAAGGCATAAACTGGCTTTGTAAATGTACGTAGTTACACACGTGTAAGACATGAACAGGCTTTGTAAATGTACGTAGTTACACACGTGTAAGGCATAAACTGGCTTTGTAAATGTACGTAGTTACACACGTGTAAGACATGAACAGGCTTTGTAAATGTACGTAGTTACACGCGTGTAAGACAAACAGGCTTTGTAAATGTACGTAGTTACACGTGTGTAAGACAGGAACAGGCTGTGTAAATGTACGTAGTTACACGCGTGTAAGACAGGAACAGGCTGTGTAAATGTACGTAGTTACACGCGTGTAAGACAGGAACAGGCTGTGTAAATGTCTGTAGTTACACGCGTGTAAGACAGGAACAGGCTGTGTAAATGTACGTAGTTACACACGTGTAAGACAGGAACAGGCTGTGTAAATGTACGTAGTTACACACGTGTAAGACAGGAACAGGCTGTGGAGATGTACGAAGTTACACACGTGTAAGACATAAACAGGCTGTGTAAATGTACGTAGTTACACGCGTGTAAGACAGGAACAGGCTGTGTAAATGTCTGTAGTTACACGCGTGTAAGACAGGAACAGGCTGTGTAAATGTACGTAGTTACACACGTGTAAGACAGGAGCAGGCTGTGTAAATATACGTAGTTACACACGTGTAAGGCATAAACAGTGCTACAACAGGGACGCTGGCAGACGTATTCCACAGTGTCCTATACATTGACAGAATAAATAAATTTGTAAAAAAACCCTAAAAATCCTAAATGAAAGGGGCATGGATGAATGGAATAGATGGATGAATGAATGGAATAGATGGGTGAATGGAATAGATGGATGAATGAATGGAATAGATGGGTGAATGGAATAGATGGGTGGATGAAATAGATGGATGAATGAATGGAATAGATGGATGAATGGAATAGATGGGTGGATGGAATAGATGGATGAATGAAATACATGGATGAATGGAATAGATGGGTGGATGAAATAGATGGATGAATGGAATAGATGGATGAATGAATGGAATAGATGGGTGAATGGAATAGATGGGTGGATGAAATAGATGGATGAATGAATGGAATAGATGGATGAATGGAATAGATGGGTGGATGGAATAGATGGATGAATGGAATAGATGGATGAATGAATGGAATATATGGATGGATGGAATAGATGGATGAATGGAATAGATGGATGGATGGAATAGATGGATGAATGAATGGAATAGATGGATGGATGGAATAGATGGATGGATGGAATAGATGGGTGGATGGAATAGATGAATGAATGGAATAGATGGATGAATGGAATAGATGGGTGGATGGAATAGATGGATGAATGGAATAGATGGATGAATGGAATAGATGGATGAATGGAATAGATGGATGAATGGAATAGATGGATGAATGAATGGAATAGATGGGTGAATGGAATAGATGGGTGGATGAAATAGATGGATGAATGAATGGAATAGATGGATGAATGGAATAGATGGGTGGATGGAATAGATGGATGAATGAAATAGATGGATGAATGGAATAGATGGGTGGATGAAATAGATGGATGAATGGAATAGATGGATGAATGAATGGAATAGATGGGTGAATGGAATAGATGGGTGGATGAAATAGATGGATGAATGAATGGAATAGATGGATGAATGGAATAGATGGGTGGATGGAATAGATGGATGAATGGAATAGATGGATGAATGAATGGAATATATGGATGGATGGAATAGATGGATGAATGGAATAGATGGATGGATGGAATAGATGGATGAATGAATGGAATAGATGGATGGATGGAATAGATGGGTGGATGGAATAGATGAATGAATGGAATAGATGGATGAATGGAATAGATGGGTGGATGGAATAGATGGATGAATGGAATAGATGGATGAATGAATGGAATAGATGGATGGATGGAATAGATGGATGAATGGAATAGATGAATGAATGGAATAGATGGATGAATGAATGGAATAGATGGATGAATGGAATAGATGGATGAATGGAATAGATGGATGGATGGAATAGATGGATGAATGGAATAGATCAATGGATGGAAGAGATGGATGGATGATGGATGGATTCCTAAAAGTGACTCTTGAATATTTAGATACCGGGTAGATGGGTCCACGTACATGCATACGTGAATGGATGGATGGTAGATGGAAGCAGGCCCGTAGCCAGCATTTCGAGTGGGAGGGTTCGACTATGTATTTGTCAGGCCTTTTGGATATGAAGTTGCTTGGGGGTGCGAAGCGCCCGAACTTTGTATGGGGATCCAGGACTATGCTCCCCCGTAACATTTGAAATCTCCGAAAGTCTAAAACGCGTTTTCCTGGCATCTGGAACTTAAAAACGGATAATTTAAAACAACGATTTTCGATTATTTATTAGATTGTATTTTTGTTATTAAGGTTATTATTATATTTGTGGCTTTTTTTCAAGATAATGAAAATTCTAGCATACAGCAGAAGTTAGAGGTACTAACTCTGTGTATTAACCCGAGGTTAAATATTTTTGGCAATTGCTTATTATAACCTTAGTAACAGAAACGGTATGTGTACCTCAGAACTATGATCAGTTCCTTTAATAATGAACATATTTATGAAAAAACTAATTACATTACGTTCATAAAAATTGTATGATCACCAATCACCGCCAACACATGCATCCCCTGTTAAAAGTACAGGTGTAGTCCTCAAACATTTTTAGAAAAGTGTCTAGTATACCATTCCGTTTTTGTCACTGGTACGTCATATCATCAAAATGGCGGCTATAAAACATTTTGAAGTACTTGGAAATTACCTTCAAGAAAATACGCAACATTTTCTAATTGGCCTTAATCCTACGGGACATTTTCAAATTCAAGAGCAACAAACCCAATCCTCTCTTCCACCCAACTCATCCCTTTCCTGTCCTGGACGGGGGAGCCGGAGAATGTTGACACCTGCGCTACAACAGCTTGCTCTTAATGTGCACGTTCTTAATGTGCACGTGACCTGACCCGAACTATCAGAATTACTTTCTGTTAGTAACCTTTATTTCTAACTTTGGTTGATAAATCAATGCAAGGTGAACTGCTATCATTGTCATGTAATTATCGAATGCTACGAGGTCATTAATATAGCAGAAAGTACAATTTAATTTATGTACGTTCATTTTATTTTTTATTTATGTAAAAAAAAAATTCCGATTAGTTAGAAATTGTGAATCATGTACACTGCAGTTTTGGTAAGAGGATTATTAAATGACGAAGACAAGAACATTTTGTTTTATGGGAGGGTTGCAAAAGTTACAGTCAACTATTTGTGCAGTATTAAAAACAGAATAAAAAGTGGACCTTAACTTTTGCGGGAGGGTTCGTCACTGGAACCCCCCCCCCCCCCCCCGAACCCCCCTAAATACGGGCCTGGGAAGAATGGCTGGATGGATTCATGCATGGATGGATTCATGCACGGGTGCACAGATAGATGAATGGATACATTGATTGATGGATGAATGAATTGATAGATAGCTGGATAGATAAACAGACAGAAGAAGAATGAAAAGTTTTATTTCACGACGCACTCAACACATTTTATTTACGGTTATATGGCGTCAGGCATATGGTTAAAGACCACACAGATATTGAGGGAGAAAATCCACTGTCGCCACTTCATGGGCTACTCTTTTCGATTAGCAGCAAGGGATTTTTTATATGCACCATCTCACAGACAGGATAACACACACCACGGCCTTTGTTATACCAGTCGTGGTGCACTGGCTGGAGCGAGAAATAGCCCAATGGGCCCACCGACGGGGATCGATCCCAGACCGACCGCGCATCAAGCGAATGCTTTACCTCAGGGCTACGTCCCGCCCCATAAAGAGACCGAGAAACAGAGAAGTATATCTCGATATTAAACAGACACGTATATCTCGATATTAAACAGACCGAGAAACAGACACGTATATTTCGATATTAAACAGACACGTATATCTCGATATTAAACAGACACGTATATCTCGATATTAAACAAACCGAGAAACAGACACGTATATCTCGATATTAAATAGACCGAGAAACAGACACGTATATCTCGATATTAAACAGACCGAGAAACAGACACGTATATCTCGATATTAAACAGACACGTATATCTCGATATTAAACAAACCGAGAAACAGACACGTATATCTCGATATTAAACAGACCGAGAAACAGACACGTATATCTCGATATTAAACAGACCGAGAAACAGACACGTATATCTCGATATTAAACAGACACGTATATCTCGATATTAAACAGACCGAGAAACAGACACGTATATCTCGATATTAAACAGACCGAGAAACAGACACGTATATCTCGATATTAAACAGACACGTATATCTCGATATTAAACAGACCGAGAAACAGACACGTATATCTCGATATTAAACAGACCGAGAAACAGACACGTATATCTCGATATTAAACAGACCGAGAAACAGACACGTATATCTCGATATTAAACAGACCGAGAAACAGACACGTATATCTCGATATTAAACACACCGAGAAACAGACACGTAAATCTCGATATTAAACACACCGAGAAACAGACACGTATATCTCGATATTAAACAGACCGAGAAACAGACACATAAATCTCGATATTAAACAAACCGAGAAACAGACACGTATATCTCGATATTAAACAAACCGAGAAACAGACATATATATATATTGATATTAAACAAACAGCTCACCATACATATAATTAGATCATCCTTCATCGGGTCGTTCTTCGACTTGCGTCTCATGTAGAAGAGCAATCCGACCCCGGCAGCCATGATGCCCACCGTCACCAGCCCCGCGGTCCCCCACAGCCTCTCTTTGAACAAGACAGCGTCATCCATCGTGCCAACAGAACCGACCAGTCAAGTTAATTATTTAGTTTTGTTTATTAAAGTGTTAAAGTTACATTATTGGTGTGACCTACTTACTAACATCAGTGTTCGATTGTTCATGACGTCATAAACAGAACGGCGTCATCTTGTTGATTACTGTTTCGGTATACCTCACCTATTTCCGGAACATTTACGAAAATATGCAGTGGCGGATCCAGAAAATCCATTTAGGGGGCCCCCAGTGACATGAGTTGGAATGCCAAGGGAACTTTGGGGGAGGTTTGGATGGGATCGTAAACAAAAGAAGAAAATTAATATATAATAACATTTTAATTGTCGCATAATTTGGGGGGGGGGGCGGGGACGGGCACCTGGGACCCCCCTAGATCCGCCTCTGATATGCAATCTCCTGTTCTACTCGTTAAATAAAATAAATGACCGAGTGACCGTTAGACGCCATTAGTTTTACGAGTTCTTTAAACACGTATCTAATAATAGAAAGTGTGTTAAAATAATAATCTGGCTTGTGCCCCCTACTACAATCTGTTACCCTTCCACTAGAAAGATTGTGCGGAGTTAAAGGAGCTCAATCACGGATTTAGTGGGCCTTGTTTCTTCGAGGGAATTCTATGATATGCTTCTTTTTTAAAAATTTGGAACTCTTCTTGTGATGAGACATGAAAAATACGGAAAAACAGACTCGTAGTGATGAGGCTATATATACGACAACCGTATAATGTATTTTTGGATTTTATATAAACGATCGCCGTGTATAGAGACTTGGCAAATGAGGGCCCTCAAATAATTAAAAAAAAATATTATATCATGACGAAACTAACCGCGAATCCGCTGAAATAAAATAATAAACAGTCGGAACATGAACTCACCATTTATTATTATTATTATTATTATTATTATTATTATTATTATTATAAGGCGCGTGTGAAAATTATTTTGACTGGTTCGCAAAGTGGTATTTCGGTTTTAATGTATAGCGTAAAAAACCCAGTGTACTGTTGCATGTTTTGTTGTCCAAAGGTTGGCTAATTGTTACTTAACCCAATTTAATCCAGTTCTACGTGCAGGGACAAGTTCAGCCTGCCGTTTGTGCGTGTGTGCACGCACGTTAATCTTGCATTTTTATAGCCAAAACTACTCCAGATAAAACACCGCCCCTCCACCCCATAAAGGTAGTAGTAGGCTAATAATAATAATAATAATAAAAGTAGTAGTAGTAGTAGTAGTAGTAGTAGTAGTAGTAGTAGTAAGAATAATAATTGTGTATTATTATTATTATTATTATTATTACATGTATTATAATGTTGGTAAAATCACGTCGCGGTGGGGTGGGGTGGGATGGGGGGGGGGGAGGGGCGGTTGTTACAAAACAAAAAAAACATAAATTTAGAGGGGGACCCGGGAGTGGTGTGTGATGTGTGTGTGTGGGGGAGGGGTGGTTGTTACAAAGAAATTACATAAATCTAGAGGGGGATCCGGGAGTGGTGTGGGATGTGTGTGTGTGTGTGTGTGTGTGTGGGGGGGGGTTGTTACAAAACAACAACATAAATCTAGAGGGGGACCCGGGAGTGGTGTGGGATGTGTGTGTGTGTGTGTGGGGGGGGGGGGTAAATCTAGAGGGGGACCTGGGAGTGGTGTGGATGTGTGTGTGTGTGTGGGGGGGGGGGGTTGTTACAAAACAACAACATAAATCTAGAGGGGGACCCGGGAGTGGTGTGGGATGTGTGTGTGTGTGTGTGTGGGGGGTAATCTAGAGGGGGACCTGGGAGTGGTGTGGGATGTGTGTGTGTGTGTGGGGGGGGGGGGTAAATCTAGAGTGGGACCCGGGAGTGGTGTGGGATGTGTGTGTGTGTGTGGGGGGGGGGGTTGTTACAAAACAACATAAATCTAGAGGGGGACCCGTGAGTGGTGTGGGATGTGTGTGTGTGTGGGGTGTGTGTTACAAAACAACAACATAAATCTAGAGGGGGACCCGGGAGTGGTGTGGGATGTGTGTGTGTGTGTGTGTGGGGGGGGGGGGGGGGGTAAATCTAGAGGGGGACCCGGGAGTGATCTCTGCAAAATAACCTTTTAGTCATATTTGTTTACGGTAAATTTAACTTTTTAACAAAATTTACGTAAGCAGCCTCAAAATTGCAATCAGTAAAAAATTATTAAGTTCAAGCCCTGTTGTTAGTTTGTGTACTGTCCGTAGTTAGTTTCTCTTTCAGTTAATCTACCTCAGTCCCTGATAATTTGTTTGGGCTTCTTACATATATTAAGACGACCAAAAACACACTTAATATACAGACAATGATATTCTAAACAAGAACATATATTTAATATGTAAGTTTAATTGTAGAAATATTTTATTAGTCGGAAACATCTGACAATGCATCAAACTCAGGAATGTCCCTTTAAGCCGGGGAGCATAATAATATTTATTCTTTCTTAAGTCCGTGTAAACTGTTATGCCAAGTTACCCTTGGTGGATAACGCAATCTGCCCTACACAGGGTGGTACCTAGCCTAACCCAAGGGGGGTGGGGGTGGGCAGTAAAAGGGCGCCAGGGCCCAACCATTGATACGATCATCTCGTTACACAAAGGGGGAGGGGAATGTAAAATAAAAAGGGACGTTATTAATATTTTCATAGGGGTAGGGGTCTGCCCTCTTGCCCGCAAGTACAGTAGAGCTGTGGTAAATGTCCACCCCTGTTACCGCCTTTCCCGTTTGACTTTGTTTTCCAACCAGAGATGCCACAAACTGGACAATGCGTGCATTCAGATACATATGTTTATCTTATCAGGGCGATATCTGTGTATTAAATAACATGGATGATTTGAGCATAATTCTATATAGATACTACTGGCGTTCGCGACAGATGACACGTGAGTGATAACAATCAAACGAATGTTGTTAATTAGTATTTCATGCGTATCGCTATAGTGCTTACAAATAAAATGAAATGTGTGTTCATAGTGCTTACACTGACATCGCGCTCAGACAAATGTGACGGATATAAACTACACGAGAGCGATTCGTTTTCACGACACGTCTGAACATGAAAATCGCTCCTTCAAGTTATCCCGTCTGCTCTAAAGCTCTTTATGCAAGTTATATATAAGCTTGAGTGTATCCGTAGTTGGTCCGTATATCCGCAGTTCACATTCCTTCTTTAAAATAAACCGCAAACGTTAATTGTGTTCCGGAGAAAGGTGATTGAACGTTTAGTGTGTTCCATTGTTTCGAATTTGTGGGTTGCTTTTTCTTCTTCTATTTACTAACTCTTGTCCAATCTTGAGAAGGACTTTTTTTCTATAAATTGTTGCGCTGTGAAGAGAGTTTTAGACAGAAATGGTGGATCAAACTACTTCTACCGAGTTGCCAGACGTTGAATGGCTAGACTCTTTCCATACGTAAGTTAAAGTTTGCTTTGTTTAACAACACCACTAGAGCATATTTATTTATTAATCATCGGTTATTGGATGTCAAATATTTGATAATTTGACATACATATAGTCTTAGAGAAGAAACTCGCTACATTTTTTTCATAAGCAGCATGGGACCCTGCTATATGCACCATCACACAGACAGGATAGCACATACCACGGCCTTTGATATATCAGTCGTGGTGTAATGGCTGGAACGAGAAATAGCCCAATGGGCCCACCGGTGGGGATTGATCCCAAACCGACTGCGCACCAAGCAAGCGTTTTACCACTAGGCTGCGTCCCCCCCCCCCCCCCTCAGTTCCATCTCAAAACGTATTAGTGTTCTTAAAAAACTGTGTAAGTTTATATCAATTATTAACAAACAATTTTGTGCTTCTTGACTTGCGTGTAATTTTAACTGTTTTTAATATTTAGCTGCTCATCTGTTTGTATCGTGGTATATATGTTTCTGAAATCATCTTGACAATTTGTATGTTTATTATTATTTATGTTCATCTGATGTCACCGAATGGGGGACATGAGAGTAAATACAGTTCTATTCTGTTCTGTTCTGTTCTGATATACCAGTCAGTGTGCACTGGCTGGAACGAGAAATAGCCCATTGGGCCCACCAACAATGGGCTAACCAACGGGGATCAATCCCAGAACAACCGCGCATCAAGCGAGCACTTTACCACTGGGCTACGTTACCGCACTATGATGATTATAATTAGGTGTGAATTCAGATGTTTCATCCTCTTCCCTTACCTCGTGTATATGTGGTTTGAAGACAGGAGAAGTTAATTTTCCCATTCTAAATGACCAGGCTATATATGCGGTTTGAAGACAGGAGGAGTTAATTTTCCCATTCTAAATGACCAGGCTATATATATGCGGTTTGTAGACAGGAGGAGTTAATTTTCCCATTCTAAATGACCAGGCTATATATATGCGGTTTGAAGACAGGAGGATTTAATTTTCCCATTCTAAATGACCAAGCTATATATGCGGTTTGAAGACAGGAGGAGTTAATTTTCCCATTCTAAATGATCAGGTCATATCCAATAGATCCTGAAATTAATGCTTCCCTAAATTAATGCGTGTTACTTTTCTAACAACATATATACGTCTGTGTACTTTTCGGTTAAATCCGAGTTAAAGGTCTCTTCGATGAGATCAACTCACTAACATGCGTGTGTAGACATCAATTACCCTGTTTAGTCCCTTGTGTTTTTGATGAGATCAACTCAAAGCATATGTTTTTAGCAATCATTTACGTAATGTGTATATTTAACTAAATCTGGTTAAACATGTATGTATTATTACAACTATGTTTATCTGTGAATGGTGATTTCAAAATCATAATGAAAGAACAATTCACCCAGTGGTATGCCGACAGAACAGAACAGAACAGAACTTTATTTCTCCCAGGCCGTTACACAACGGCATATGGGAAGTATGAAATAACAATGTTTGACAGTGACAAGATGGGTTTTACAGGAGATAATATATATATGTATACAGTACAATGCATATATGTAATAAATTCACAATGTAATATGCAATGGTATTAACACTGCACACGCACAAAAATATACGCGAACACTCATACATATATACGTATACATATACACATACATACATATACATACACACACATACATATACATACATATACGCATACAAACACACACACATATATACATACACACACATCCTTATACATACACATACATATATATATACACACATACATATTCGTAAACAAATAGATAATGACAATAATGGATAGTGTATATATTTTCATCTGTACACAGCTGTAGTTTTAGGATTTATGGAATTTGTCAATAATTTCTATTATTAATTTGCATAGTTTCTTAAGGGCATTTATTTTATTATTAGTCATCAAATATATTATATTTCAGCATACTGGGTTTAATATAATAGTATGGCTTTAACAATCAGTGACGTGAATTTACGAAAAATGTGCAGGTGAATAGATAGTGAAATTCATCTCCTATGTCATTTGTATTAAATAAGGTGCATGTTCTGTATTCCACTGGGGTGTTGTTCCAGCGCCCTGTTTCAATAGGCATATAATGGTTGGAGGTTCTAAATTTTAGTAAAGTAGTCCAGGACTTTTGTGGTAATAGGATAAGATATTTCTCTAAACTAAGATTTTCTTTAAATATGGCGTACGTTTTACTTCTTGATGATGTAGATATATCACTATTCCATTGTTGTAGATATTGATCATTTTGTCTTAGCTTTACGTGGTCAAGAAGCAGCTTTATAGAAGAAAAGTTATGTGTCAACCAAATATCGGTCATAACCAAGAAATTGAATATATGTTCCACATATTCCATCCATTTATAGTTATATCCATTTAGAATTGAGTCGTGTGACATTAATTCGTGCAGCAGAAATTAAGATTTCGTTCGTTTACCTGATACAATTCGGGCCCAGAAACTTATAATTCTTTGTTGAATAACCAGGTTAAGGGGTTTTCTTCCTAATTCTCCATATAGCATGAAAAGTGGGGTACCTTTTTTCATGGGTAGAATATGCCTCAAGAATGTAATATGAACATTTTCGACAATATCAGTATTTTCAGAACCCCATATTTCGCATCCATATAAAAGTAAAAGTTGTTTTATTTAACGACGCCACTAGAGCACATTGATTTGTTATCTTATCATCGGCTACTGGACGTCAAACATATGGTCATTCTGACATTTGTTTTTAGAGGAAACCCGCTGTCGCCACATGGGCTACTCTTTTACGACAGGCAGCAAGGGGTCTTTTTATTGCACTTCCCACAGGCAGGATAGCACAAACCATGGCCTTTGTTGAACCAGTTATGGATCACTGGTCGGTATAAGTGGTTTACACCTACCCATTGAGCCTTGCGAAGCACTCACTCAGGGTTTGGAGTCGGTATCTGGATTAAAAATCCCATGCCTCGACTGGGATCCGAACCCAGTACCTACCAGCCTGTAGACCGATGGCCTAACCACGACGCCACCGAGGCCGGTCCCATATAAAAGAATCGGAAGTACAATTGAGTTAAATAGTTTTAGTTTACATTCCACTGAAAAGTTGTTATCTTTAGATTTTGATAGAACAAAGTGCCTTTTGTTTTACTATTTTTTTGGTTATATTAAATTTGTTTAGTTTTGTAAAAGTTAAGCCTAAGTATTTATATTATTTTACGTTTTCAAGTTCATGGTTTCCAAGTGTAAATACCTTCTTGTAATCGTTTCCATTACCATTAAAAATGATTATTTTAGTTTTATTTGCATTGACGTTTTAGTTTCCATTTGTTACAATACTTGGAAAATATATTTAGTGATTGCTGTAAGTCAGAGCCATTAGTTGCGAGAAGCGCGGTATCGTCAGCATATAATAGGCATAGGAAGTGCAGGGTCAGATCACAAAAAGTTTCCATACCATCTGTTTCGAAGGATACTCCATTACAATTTTGAAATTTTAAAAAGTTTTCTAGATCATTTAAATAGAGAGAGAATAGGACTGGCGACAAATTTTCTCCTTGACGGACTCCGATGTTGCACGGGAACTGTTCTGAGGTTCCATTGACTGTACAAATACATGATTTTATTCCTTGGTACATTTGATTTATGATTTTAAGGAATTTTCCATTTATGTTATTGTCTAATAGTTTTTGCCACAGACATGTTCTAGAAATTAAATCAAACGCCTTTTGGAAGTCAACAAAAGCACAGAATAGTGTCTTTTTTCTTTTCTTTAAAATTTCTATCAGTGAATGTATATTAAATAGATGGTCTGTGGTGGAATAACCTTGTCGAAAAGAAGTTTGGGCTTCGTTCAATATGTATGATTTTTTGTATGATTTACTTGCATTTATTAGTCTTATCTTATTTTCTACACGTTTATACAAGTTATAACTTTTTTTTGGCTTCATGGTACTTTCCGCGTAGCGCTCTACATCTGTGCGACTTTCCGAACAATGTTTGATGACCTTTGGATTTAACAGGACAAAGTTTCATCAAACTTGAACAGCAAAAACAAAGAAACCGTTGACCTCAGGATTAGCGTGCTAAAACACATTCACGCGCGATGGATCGTGTCGGCTATTGACAGGGTGGTCAAAGACCCTGCAATCGTCACACGTGGCTGGCAGCTTGCTGAGCTATTGGACAACTAGTCTGTCTCGTCTATAATGAATTGTGTGTTATAAATATATTAGAATTTTAATCTTTGTTTTGTTTTAATAACATGGAGCACATAGACAAAAACATAGACATAAATGCGTCATGTTATTAATGCGAATAACACGATCTTGCATGTTTCGCATCAATAAAATGATCGCATTAATTTCAGAATCTACAGTATGCGGTTTGAAGACCGCATTCTAAATGACCAGGCTATATATGCGGTTTGAAAACAGGAGAAGTTTATTTTCCACATTCTAAATGACCAGGTTATATATGCGGTTTGAAAACAGGAGAAGTTTATTTTCCACATTCTAAATGACCACGTTATATATGCGGTTTGAAGGCAGGATTAGTTCATTTCCCCCATTCTAAATGACCAGGTCATGTATATGCGGTTTGAAAACAGGAGAAGTTCATTTTCCCCATTCTAAATGACCAGGTTATATATGCCGTTGAAGACAGAAGAAGTTAATTTTCCCATTCTAAATGACCAGGTTATATATGCGGTTTGAAGGCAGGAGAAGTTCGTTTTCCACATTCTAAATGACCAGGTTATATATGCGGTTGAAGACAGAAGAAGTTCATTTTCCACATTCTAAATGACCAGGTTATATATGCGGTTTGAAAACAGGAGAAGTTCATTTTCCACATTCTAAATGACCAGGTTATATGTGCAGTTTGAAGGCAGGAGAAGTTCATTTTCCACATTCTAAATGACCAGGTTATATATGCGGTTGAAGACAGAAGAAGTTCATTTCCCCCATTCTAAATGATCAGTTCATATATACGGTTTGAAGGCAGGAGAAGTTCATTTTCCACATTCTAAATGACCAGGTTATATATGCGGTTGAAGACAGAAGTTCATTTTCCCCATTCTAAATGACCAGGTTATATATGCGGTTTGAAAACAGGAGAAGTTCATTTTCCACATTCTAAATGACCAGGTTATATGTGCAGTTTGAAGGCAGGAGAAGTTCATTTTCCACATTCTAAATGACCAGCTTATATGTGCGGTTTGAAGACAGGAGAAATTCATTTTCCACATTCTAAATGACCAGGTTATATATGCGTTTGAAAACAGGAGAAGTTCATTTTCCCCATTCTAAATGACCAGGTTATATATGCGGTTTGAAGGCAGGAGAAGTTCATTTTCCACATTCTAAATGACCAGGTTATATATGCGGTTTGAAAACAGGAGACGTTAATTTTCCCCATTCCAAATGACCAGGTTATATATTATGCGGTTTGAAGGCAGGAGAAGTTAATTTTTCCCATTCCAAATGACCAGGTTATATATGCGGTTTGAAGGCAGGAGAAGTTAATTTTTCCCATTCCAAATGACCAGGTTTGAGGTTCTTTAAAATTTAATTAAGCTTAGTAGCTCGTTTTGAAAGTTAACACTGTCCTAATAGTAATGATATCATACAATTCTCTGTCATCATTTTTAAATGGACACTGACTAACATATTTAAATTCAAAATACTTTTATCTAGATTAATTGTTGTTTCAAACAATGATCTAACATTATTCAGATACGCAATTTCGAAATCTGCATCCACAAAAACATTCACAGTCTGCTGTATTTTAAGTGTTGCTAAGAATGTAGTCCCAAAGAACGTAGAAAGTGATTCGTTCTACGTCCGAAATTGTTACATAACCTTATATATGGCTGGTATTTAAAACTTGTGGCACCATGTTTCAACCGTTTCTCAACCGAAATAGTGCAACAAATGGACACACAAACCAAAAATGTATAACGTACCGTACTCACTAAATCCCGATTGAAGTATTTGCATCATTATTAACAAAATAAATCTTCAAACAACAACATAAAAAATGTCCCCGCCATTTAAGTTTGCACATTAAGGAAAGTATTGACTTAAAATACTGGCCTCGGTGGAATCGTGGTTAAGCCACCGGAAATAAAGTGGGTAGGTACAAGGTTCGCAGGGGTGGGGGGGGGGGGGGGGTGTTTGTGGGAGGGTGCACGGTGGGGGGGAGGGGGGATGAGGAGTATTTGTAGCCCTTAAAAATACGAAACTATACTTTAGAAAGTGTCAGGCACGTCTGCAAAGTGGGTCAGGGTGGAGGGTGGAGGTGGAATGCTTTGGGAGTCGATATAGGCCTATATATATTTCCCAGAGAAATGATCTGACCCCCGAAACCCGAAACCCTGCACACACACACACCCCTGCGAAAGTTCCATCAATGCCCTTTCTGTGTAGCTGAAGGAGAGGGGTGCGCAATGTTTGAAAAATGGCGCCTAAAACATTAAAATAAACCCTCCCCCCAACTCTGAATCGGGGGGGGGGGGCACAAAATGTACTCGCATTTAATAAGTGCCCCCCCCCCCCCAGTTGCTGCCATCTTCCGACGCCTATAATTTGCTAAACACGGGATTTTTGGGTCCACTTCGAAATTTGAGGGGGCGACGCGCACATCGAGACCCTGCCTCTAAATCCGCGCCTGCCCCCTCCCATTTCTGTTTTTACATAATTTACCTTTGAACAGTCCCGATGAGGAGGCTTGTTTGTTTATCGATGCCACTGACCTACAATAGTACATTAATGTCATGACCCGTTGCACACTATTAGATCAACACTGGTTTATTTACTCTTCAGTCTTTTCACCCCAGTTATAAATATGATTTTCCACGGACGTAGGAAGGTACCACAAAGTGGGTGGGGTGATGGGGGGGGGGGGGGGGGCGCACACACACACACATAAATACACGTTACCTATAAATATACGAAAACCATTGCTGCTACAGAGTGGGAGGGGGTAGGCACATGCCCCCTTGCCTCCCGCTTCCTATGCCAGAGTAAATTAATAGCCTATTGTTAAAACAGTTTTCCACTGTCAGCTGAGGTGTAAATGAATTTTGAAAAAAACATCACCAAAAACAAAACGAAAACCCCACACGTGACAGTTTAGTTTATATATTTGTGGATTCAACGTACAAAGGACATTACACCTTTAATACCACCCCAACCCCATCCATTTTGCGTCACATTTCAAAGGTTTTGTTAAGGGGAGATCACTCTCAATTATTATTCACTCCCCAAACTCGCAATTTGGCACGAGATGTTTGCTCCTTGTGTTGTGTTTTACTTGAAATAAAAGGCCGACACAATGGACGCAGACCGTTTGTGGCACATTCCATCAATTCAGACAGAAGTCGAAGAGGATTCGCCATTTTCTCCGGGCGACGTGGAACAAGTGCCGGACACCGTATTTCGAAGTGTCGGAGTTGACAGCGGAGTGGAAGGTGAAACTGCGTCCGCTCCGGAACGATGGAGGAGGAAATCACATCACAGATGTGTGTCCGCTCCGTTGTCCGAGAAGTCTGACTTCACTGACGATAGTGACGTTTACACGGAGACTAGCAAACTTACTGATTGCAGGTATAAATCTACCTGTCAGGTCCACGCATGCCTATAGATGCCCCACCTGGAAAAAAACACCTGGAAGGACTTTCCTTTGGCACTGTCACTAACCCTAACCCTAACTCTATTTATGAACAGTATTTATAATGTTCTTTATACATGACAGTGCCAAAGGAAAGTCCTGCCAAACAGCCTCCTTGTCAGTCAATGTAAAGAGAGACACTAGCCTGAATTTCGGGCCTAAATCTAACCCTAACCCACAGGTATCCCCAACCAATAACCCGGATGTGTTATAGTTACGTTATATAAAGAAAGAAAGAAATGTTTTATTTAACGACGCACTCAACACATTTTATTTACAGTTATATGGCGTCAGACATATGGTTAAGGACCACACACATTTTGAGAGGAAACCCGCTGTCGCCACTACATGGGCTACTCTTCCGATTGGCAGCAAGGGATCTTTTATTTGCGCTTCCCACAGGCAGGATAGCACAAACCATGGCCTTTGTTGAACCAGTTATGGATCACTGGTCGGTGCAAGTGGTTTACACCTACCCATTGAGCCTTGCGGAGCACTCACTCAGGGTTTGGAGTCTGTATCTGGATTAAAAATCCCATGCCTCGACTGGGATCCGAACCCAGTACCTACCAGCCTGTAGACCGATGGCCTAACCACTGCGTCACCGAGGCTGGTAGTTACTTTATATATGCTGGGGAGTAGCTAGAGAGGAAAACACGCTGAGGAAAACCCAGACCTGTAAAAATAAATATCAGTGTCACGGGGAAAAATAAAATAAATGTGGAGAAATTCCAGACGAGGCAAACGCCTAGTCTGCCTCGTGCTGGCTACACCATTGATATTTAATTATAGTATTCGTAATAGGGGTTTCTGTTTGGGCGTATCTGTGCCCAAACCTAGCCCGAGTACTCGGCCGTTCGTGAGCTAGATGGATATTTGAATGGTTATGATCGCTCTCTGTTTTATAGTGAAAACACGGAAACACTGCCTACCACCAAAGAAGAAAAAAATGCCTTAGAGTAGCAGACAGGATAGCACATACCACAACCTTTGATATACCAGTTGTAGTGCACTGGGTGGTATGGGAAATAGCCTAATCAATCCTCCAAAGGTCATTGATCCTAGACTACATGTATCCGTGCATCAAGTGAATGCTTTAGTTTACTATTGGACTACGTCCTGACCCTAGATGGATAGGTTACTTAGGTCTCATTTAGCCCAAATACTAGCTCTGACGGTAAGACTTGGGTCTCATTTAGCCCAATTACTAGCTCTGATGGTAAGACTTAGGTCTCATTTAGCCCGAATACTAGCTCTGACGGTAAGACTTAGGTCTCATTTAGCCCGAATACTAGCTCTGACGGTAAGACTTAGGTCTCATTTAGCCCGAATACTAGCTCTGACGGTAAGACTTGGGTCTCATTTAGCCCAAATACTAGGTAAGACTTGGGTCTCATTTAGCCCAAATACTAGCTCTGACGGTAAGACTTAGGTCTCATTTAGCCCGAATACTAGCTCTGACGGTAAGACTTGGGTCTCATTTAGCCCAAATACTAGCTCTGACGGTAAGACTTAGGTCTCATTTAGCCCGAATACTAGCTCTGACCGTAAGACTTAGGTCTCATTTAGCCCGAATACTAGCTCTGACGGTAAGACTTAGGTCTCATTTAGCCCGAATACTAGCTCTGACGGTAAGACTTAGTTCTCATTTAGCCCAAATACTAGCTCTGACGGTAAGACTTAGGTCTCATTTAGCGCGAATACTAGCTCTGACTGTAAGACTTGGGTCTCATTTAGCCCGAATACTAGCTCTGACGGTAAGACTTGGGTCTCATTTAGCCCAAATACTAGCTCTGACGGTAAGACTTAGGTCTCATTTAGCCCGAATACTAGCTCTGACGGTAAGACTTAGGTCTCATTTAGCCCGAATACTAGCTCTGACGGTAAGACTTAGTTCTCATTTAGCCCAAATACTAGCTCTGACGGTAAGACTTAGGTCTCATTTAGCGCGAATACTAGCTCTGACTGTAAGACTTGGGTCTCATTTAGCCCGAATACTAGCTCTGACGGTAAGACTTGGGTCTCATTTAGCCCAAATACTAGCTCTGACGGTAAGACTTAGGTCTCATTTAGCCCGAATACTAGCTCTGACGGTAAGACTTAGGTCTCATTTAGCCCGAATACTAGCTCTGACGGTAAGACTTAGGTCTCATTTAGCCCGAATACTAGCTCTGACGGTAAGAGAGCTAGACGGACATTTCGACAGTTATCAACAGTCGGAGACCAATCTATATAAATTCTGCGCAATGGCTGCCAACCAAACTGTAGTCAAAAGATTCTCGCTCTAATACAACAACAAGCCTATGTTTGATGTTAAATACAACAACAGTCCTATGTTTGACGTTAAATACAACAATCCTATGTTTGACCTTAAATACAACAATCCTATGTTTGACGTTAAATACAACAATCCTATGTTTGATGTTAAATGCAACAACAATCCTATGTTTGACGTTAAATACATTTACATCGATAATATTTTTATCCCCCTGATAAAACTAATACACACAATGACACTACAGGAAGAAACCCGTTAGGAAATACGTATTTAACCAGAACATTATTGAAAGGGGTTGCTGTCGGCTTTCTTACTGTAGCCTAGGTGTGGGGAGGGTCAAAAGTAGTAACTGGACAATGACCAGGGATCAAAATGGAAACAAATGTAAATAAAACTTTGTTATAATTGATAACAAATTTGGACTAGTGCTTTATCTTTGTGGGCTACTGGAATGTACCGGCCTCTTTGGTGTCGTGGTTAACCCATCAGACATAAGGCTGGTAGGTACAGAGTTCGCAGCCTGGTACCAACTCCCACCCAGAGTGAGTTTTAACGACTCGGTGGGTAGTTGTAACACCACTACACCCGCTTCTCTCTCACTAATAACTAACCAACTATAACAACTAACCCACTGTCCTGGACAGACAGCCCAGATAGCTGAGGTGATTGCCCAGGACAGTGTGCTTGAACCTTAATTGGATGTAAGCATGATAATAAGTTGAAATGAAAGGAATGTTCAAACTCTCTAACCCTATGGCTATTGTGTCTTAATTTTCAAAATATTTGTCATATCCTGCTAATGTTTTTTTTTCTTCTTTTTTTCAGATCAAATGGATGGTATCCAGGATCAGATGGTAAAGTATATTTTAGATTATTTGCTGCTGATTAAATTAATATTCTCTAATTGTGTCGTTAAACAAAACAAACAGACTAGAGCTGTGTGGTATACCATATATACTGTTCGGTATCGGTATCGGTATCGGTATCATGTCAGTACCTCTAGAGCTGGGCAGTATACCGTATATACCGTTCGGTATCGGTATCATGTCAATACCTCTAGAGCTAGGCGGTATACACCGTTCAGTATCGGTATCATGTCAATACCGATTGACCGTACCGAGCGAAGAAAAATGTTTCCAGCCATTTAGTAAAGCAGTAACAATATATCTAACGGATGCAAAATGGGTTGGGTATAACTATAAATCAGAAGAGAGCCGTGTGTATGGAATTTTATTTAGATGACATTAGCAGGTGAGCGTCGACTCAGGCATGCGTTTAAAACCGAGTATACCGAAAATACCACTCAATATCAGTATCCAGGGCTTTTAGATTATGGTTGCTCCACTCACCTAGCTAGTCATAATCAATGTTGGGCTAGTAAATAACTACTATTTCCATACCCGATGGTTAGTGAAAAAAATATTGTGAAATGTTGCAGTTATGTTTATTTTATAAATATGAATATTCTGACCCCACCCCAACCCCCAATGTTAGTGATTTTAAGCTCTGTCTCCCTCTTTAGGCGACATATCTGATTATTACTATTGTTTAGTAAAATTACATTAACTTAAAGTAAAGTAGGGCTGGTGAATATTTCATTGTGGCTAGTAAAAGTTTAAAATCACTGATCTCATTGCTATTAGATTTAAACAAATATTTTATAAGCCCTGCGGTATCGGTATTGTGTTAATGACAGAATACCGATACCGATGCCAAGTTAAATCACAAAAAATATACCGATGCCGAACCTCAAATTTCAGTAATGCACCACTCTAAAAGTGACTAACCTGAGTTTGCTGTCATTGTAACATACAACTAACAGATTGTTCATGCATATGAACAAATGTATATCGAGAAGAAAATAACAATGACTGCTGTAAACAGTAGCATAGGACTGCAAATACAACATATTAAGACCAGACCTGTCAACCCTCCCGGATTCCGCGGGAGTCTCCCGGTATTTGATCAAATCTCCTTTCGCCTGTGCGGGAGACAGTTTCTCCTGTTAAATGACATTTTTGTAAGCATAAAAAAAAAATCGATCCTCTTTTGTCAAAATAACAGAAGGGAAGTAACTCTGCCTTTTTTTCTCATTCGGAAAATGTCGACTACTTTCGGTTTCCGAGAATGTAACAGGCCGAATTGTCCCGACTGTTTAACCTTTGCCGAAGTGAGAATTGTGGGATAGCCTATTTATATTGTTAAAAAAGCACATGGAGTTTATAAAATGATGTGTTATTATAATGTTTGTTGTCATCGTAATGGCTACGAAGCGTGTTGCCGCTAATTAAACAGGCTGTGTATTGACATTCAGTGTTGCCATATAAAAAAAAAAAAAACTATCCAATTTAGTTCCAATAGCCGATGATAAGATTAAAAATCAATGTGCTCTAGTGGCGTCGTTAAATAAAACAAACTTTACTTTTAATAACACCTCTGAATTGTAAAATGTCTTCCCACTGGATTACATAATGCAACTATGACAAATCTGAGTTGACAGCGATACACACGATGCATGTTAAAATCACATGTCACAGCAAGACAACGAAAAGACCAATTAGCTGTATAAACATACTTGTGTCAGTGAATTTTGTATGTTTGTGCGGTAAAATGTTGGTTATAAGGGTACACTTCAAGAAATTATTTTTGTACAATTAAAAAAATTTGTTTGACATTGACATAAAGTTACTCACGGAAATGGGTATAATTCCGGTATATTTCACACGATGTCCGTAAAGAGGTTTTACTTATGATTAATGAAAATACAATGTTTATTGCATCATTATAATGATTTTAAATCAGTACCACGCCACCGTTCCTCATTATAGTAAAAACTGAATATTAATTTATAAGATTTATATAAATTTGTCTTTGGTATTAGGTACACTAACCACAAATGATAATGTAACGCAACCTGTAAGGCTGTAAGTGTAATACCGTAAATGTACTAATTAAATTTTTTATTTCTTGTTCATGTTCTTAACATTTTTGGATAAAATATATTTTTTTGTTTAAATATGTATTAAATCATAATAATATTTAAACTTAAAAAAAAAAAATAATAATAATAATATTTTTTTTTTTTTTTTTTTAATGCCAAGATCTAAAGTTAAGAAGTATATATGACATTATAAAGTATTCATATAACTTATTGTAATAATGTTTTTTTTAAATCTTGCGATTTTGGGTTAAATTGTGTGAATTTAAAAAATCTCCTGCTTTTTGACCAAATCTCCTGCTTTTTCAACACACACCTCCTGCTTTCTCTTGACTAAAGGTTGACAGGTCTGATTAAGACACTGGTATCCTAATGAAGAAAATGTATTTATGTAATTTTAGAAAAAAGAAATGTTTTATTTAACGACACACTCAACACATTTTATTTACGGTTATATGGTGTCAGACATATGGTTAAGGACCATACAGATTTTGAGAGGAAACCTGCTGTCGCCACTTCATGGGCTACTCTTTCCGATTAGCAGCAAGGGATCTTTTATTTGCGCTTCCCACAGGCAGGATGGCACAAACCATGGCCTTTGTTGAACCAGTTATGGATCACTGGTCAGTGCAAGTGGTTTACACCTGCCCATTGAGCCTTGCAGAACACTCACTCAGGGTTTGGAGTCGGTATCTGGATTAAAAATCCCATGCCTCGACTGGGATCCGAACCCAGTACCTACCAGCCTGTTGACCGATGGCCTAACCACGACGCCAACGAGGCCGGTTATATGTAATTTTAGATGCCAAAAACATTTTTTTAGTCGGAACCATCTTGAGCTTGTTCATTTCTCGATGAACGTAGAAATAACGTTGTCAGGGAACATTATGGTATGGTATGGTATAGGAATTAACGTGTACATTCAGAGCAAGCCGTTTTAGCGCACGCCTGTCATGGGCACAGGTGTTGACCTCGACCGGCTCCTCTGTTCATGACAGGAGGGAACGTCATATCTGATGACGTCATTATAAATGAGGGCGAGACGTAGCCCGGTGGTAAAGCGCTTGCATGATGCGCGGTCGGTTTGGGATCGATCCCCGTCGGTGGGCCCATTGGGCCATTTCTCGCTCCAGCCAGTGCACCACGACTGGTACATCAAAGGACGTGGTATGTGCTATCCTGTCTATGGGATGGTGCATATAAAAGATCCATTGCTGCTAATCGAAAAGAGTAGCTCATGAAGTGGAGACAGCGGGGTTCCTCCCTTAATACCTGTGTGGTTCTTAACCATATGTCAGAGGCCATATAACCGTAAATAAAATGTGTTGAGTGTGTCATTAAATAAAACATTTCCTTCCTTCATTTGATATGGGCAACTTGTCTTATTGAGCATTACTGTTAAGAACTAAAAGAATTCAAAATAAAATGAATTTTTAATGTTATTATTAGTATGCTTCAAATTTAATTATACAGTTTGTATGTTATTTCTTTTACTTTCATCTGTGTATGAAAAAAACTAAAAATCATCCGTAAACTTGTTGTGTGAACGGCTTTGCAGATTCACACAGTTTGATGATGATTTTTTTTGTTCATACCGTGATGAACATAACAGAAATAATAAACTATCCGTAGATGGTTGCAATCTCTTTATCTAAATTTTTTTAATCTTGTTTCAGTTGGTCATTGCCATGACAAGTCGAACACGAGACAGATGGACAAGAAAGCTCGTAACAAACTGATCACTGCCAGCGTTTTCTGTCTCATCTTCTTGTCGGCCGAGGCTGCTGGTGAGTGGAAGAAAGGAAGGGTTGACACCCCAGCACATTGTTTAATCTGTCTGTATCAGCATTTACATGTGGTACTTGTGAGAAGAGGTTTCTGAAAATTAACTTTAAACATACAATTATATCAATATGTTGTTGATAAATTATGGGTCAATATGTTGTTGATAAATTATGGGTCAATATGTTGTCGATAAATTATGGGTCAATATGTTGTCGATAAATTATGGGTCAATATGTTGTCGATAAACTATGGGTCAAGATGTTGTGGGTAAACTATGGGTCAATATGTTGTCGATAAACTATGGGTCAATATGTTGTCGATAAACTATGGGTCAATATGTTGTCGATAAACTATGTGTCAATATGTTGTCGATAAACTATGGGTCAATATGTTGTCGATAAACTATGTGTCAATATGTTGTCGATAAACTATGTGTCAATATATTGTCGATAAACTGTGTGTCAAAATTAACAAATGTTTGACCTCCACTATCATGTATCTTTGATATTGTAATTTTAAAGTTAAAACCATACCAACTGCTATAATATTTGTTTGGTTTTAAATCGTTTAAATTCAATCATTGCTGAAGCAAGTCTGGTCTTGTGTAATATACATGTAGTTTTCATTTGCACATTTAATTTCAGACATGATTTCCATGGCCGCATGCACATTAATGAAATGGGTTACCATATTACAGAGCTTCTAGAATTTGTATAAAATTCACTAGCCATTGGATCAGTGATTAAAAATATTTACTAGCCACGATTAAAAATTCACTAGCCATTGGATCAGTGATTAAAAATATTTACTAGCCACGATTAAAAATTCACTAGCCCTACTTTTTTTTAAGTTAATAAAAGTTTACTAAATAACAGTAATAATCAGATATTTCACCTAAAGAGGGGAGGATACAGCTTAAAAACACTAACATTTGGGGGGAGAGGGTTGGGGTTGGGGCATGATATTCATATTTACAAAATAGATTTAACTGCAACATCTGACCCAAAACAAATTCACTAGGCGTCGGGCATGGCAGTAGTAGTTATTTATTAGCCCAACATTAAATATCACTAGCCATGGGAGTGGGGCTAACATAATCTAGAAGCCCTGTCTGGCATGGCAGTAGTAGTTATTTACTAGCCCAACATTGAATATCACTAGCCATAGGAGTGGGGCTACCATAATCTAGAAGCCCTGTATGGCATGGCAATAGTATTTATTTACTAGCCCAACATTGAATATCACTGGCCATGGGAGTGGGGCTACCATAATCTAGAAGCCCTGTATGGCATGGCAATAGTATTTATTTACTAGCCCAACATTGAATATCACTGGCCATGGGAGTGGGGCTACCATAATCTAGAAGCCCTGTCTGGCATGGCAATAGTATTTATTTACTAGCCCAACACTGAATATCACTAGCCATGGGAGTGGGGCTACCATAATCTAGAAGCCCTGTCTGGCATGGCAGTAGTATTTACTTACTAGCCCAACATTGAATATCACTGGCCATGGGAGTGGAGCTACCATAATCTAGAAGCCCTGTCTGACATGGCAATAGTATTTATTTACTAGCCCAACATTGAATATCACTGGCCATGGGAGTGGGGCTACCATAATCTAGAAGCCCTGTCTGACATGGCAATAGTATTTATTTACTAGCCCAACACTGAATATCACTAGCCATGGGAGTGGGGCTACCATAATCTAGAAGCCCTGTCTGGCATGGCAGTAGTATTTACTTACTAGCCCAACATTGAATATCACTGGCCATGGGAGTGGGGCTACCATAATCTAGAAGCCCTGTCTGGCATGGCAATAGTATTTACTTACTAGCCCAACATGGAATATCACTGGCCATGGGAGTGGGGCTACCATAATCTAGAAGCCCTGTCTGGCATGGCAATAGTATTTACTTACTAGCCCAACATGGAATATCACTGGCCATGGGAGTGGGGCTATGATAATCTAGAAGCCCTGTCTGGCATGGCAATAGTAGTTATTTACTAGCCCAACATTGAATATCACTGGCCATGGGAGTGGGGCTACCATAATCTAGAAGCCCTGTCTGACATGGCAATAGTAGTTATTTACTAGCCCAACATCGAATATCACTGGCCATGGGAGTGGGGCTACCATAATCTAGAAGCCCTGATATTATTTATTTTTCATAACCCATGCATAGGCCAGTTGGTAGAACGCTCGGCTGATGTGATTGTGTCTTAGGATCAAATCACCTCGGTCGTCCCATTCTCTGATTGGCTTTTTTCCTGTTCCAACCAGTGTGCTACAATTGGCATATTAAAGGCTGTGGTATATGCTGCTCTGTCTGTGGGAAAGTACATTTAAAAGATCCCTTGCTGCTAATGGGAAAATGTAGTAGATTTCCTTTAAGACTATGTGTTCAGGGCTTCTAAAATATGGTAGTCCCACTCCCATGGCTAGTGATATTCAGTTGTGGGCTAGTAAATAACTACTATTGCCTGGCCTGATGGCTAGTGAATGTTTTTTGATCAAATGTTGCAGTTACGTCTATTTTGTAAATATGAATATCCAGTCTCCACCCCAACCTCCCAGTGTTAGTGTTTTTAATCTCTATCTTGTTGTTGCTGATTATTACTATTACTTAGTAAAATTGTATTATTTAAGGTAAAGTAGGGCTAGTAAATGTTTAATTGTGGCTAGTAAATGTTTAATTATGGCTAGTAAATGTTTAATCGTGGCTAGTAAATGTTTAATTATGGCTAGTAAATGTTTAATTGTGGCTAGTAAATGTTTAATCGTGGCTAGTAAATGTTTAATCGTGGCTAGTAAATGTTTAATCGTGGCTATTAAATGTTTAAAATCACTGATCCCATGGCTAGTTGATTTTATAAAAATTCTAGAAGCCCTGATGTCAGAATTACCAAATGTTTGACATCCAATAGCTGATGATTAATAAATCAATGTGCTCTAGTGGTGGCTTTAAACAAAACACACTTTTAACTTTTCTCAGCCCTTTTAAATGGATTGCACTGTTTTATTTCTCAAATGTCTGTCTGTGATATTTGGTCTTTATAAAAGTGGAATTGTGAGATAATCCACTATTAAGGACCTTTGAGATTGCACTTTTAAATTTGTTTAATCCCAAACTAACTTGCATCACGTACGTTAGTTTGTTTTTCAGTCAGTGTAAATGTAAAACAATTCTTAACAAATTACCATAAAATTTTCAAGGGGGTGAATTCTCCTCCGATCAGCTGTTTTCCTCTCATGGAACATTGCATTTCCTTGCATTTTAATCATCCTTTCCTCCAAAATGTGTCAGATGGCACAGATTTTAACCTAGGATTTCAAGAATTTCCGGGACCCCTCTAGATTTCCACTTTTTAACAGTTCACCAATTCCCAGCCCAGGATTATGTAGGTTAAATCTGATGTTTAATGCAAGTGTAAAGGTAAACCAAGGTAGACGGGATGTCCCAGAATTACTGATAGTAACAGATATGTAGTTCACAGAGACTATAGATAGTACTAAACCAAATAACTTCCGGCTGGGTCAGAGTTCGAGGTGCACCCAACTTTTGATAGAGTAGTGAACACCACAAGTTATGTGATTGGTGATAAATGTGAGTGTGTTGGTTGTAAAAAAAAATAGTTTCATCTGGGCAAAAAATTTATTGAATTTTGTTTCATCTAGTAGCCTTGTGCTTGAAACATGTATGGGGTACATATAAAAAAAAGTTCTAAACTTTTGTACGGAACTAGGATAGTCATAGATGCTACCCGTTATCTCTGAAATGAGCAGCTTCACCCCTAATATTTTCTGATTCACTTTAAGGATGAGGGGTGGTAGTGTTTATATCCATGGTGGTTGTGTTGTAGGCGGTATATTAGCCGGTAGTCTGACTATCATGTAATTTGTGTTGTAGGCGGTATAATAGCCGGTAGTCTGACTATCATGTAATTTGTGTAGTAGGCGGTATAATAGCCGGTAGTCTGACTATCATGTAATTTGTGTTGTAGGCGGTATAATAGCCGGTAATCTGACTATCATGTAATTTGTGTTGTAGGCGGTATAATAGCCGGTAGCCTGACTATCATGTAATTTGTGTTGTAGGCGGTATAATAGCCGGTAGCCTGACTATCATGTAATTTGTGTAGTAGGCGGTATAATAGCCGGTAGCCTGACTATCATGTAATTTGTGTTGTAGGCGGTATAATAGCCGGTAGCCTGACTATCATGTAATTTGTGTAGTAGGCGGTATAATAGCCGGTAGTCTGACTATCATGTAATTTGTGTAGTAGGCGGTATAATAGCCGGTAGCCTGACTATCATGTAATTTGTGTAGTAGGCGGTATAATAGCCGGTAGTCTGACTGTCATGTAATTTGTGTTGTAGGCGGTATATTAGCCGGTAGTCTGACTGTCATGTAATTTGTGTTGTAGGCGGTATAATAGCCGGTAGTCTGACTGTCATGTAATTTGTGTTGTAGGCGGTATAATAGCCGGTAGTCTGACTATCATGTAATTTGTGTTGTATGCGGTATAATAGCCGGTAGTCTGACTATCATGTAATTTGTGTTGTAGGCGGTATATTAGCCGGTAATCTGACTATCATGTAATTTGTTGTAGGCGGTATATTAGCCGGTAGTCTGACTATCATGTAATTTGTGTTGTAGGCGGTATAATAGCTGGTAGTCTGACTATCATGTAATTTGTGTTGTAGGCGGTATATTAGCCGGTAGTCTGGCGATCGTGTCCGATGCGGCTCATCTCCTGACAGATTTTGCGAGTTTCCTCGTCAGTCTGCTGGCGCTGTATCTCGGGACTCGCCCGGCCACCAAGAAACTCAGTTTTGGATGGTACAGAGCAGGTAGGTACTGTAGTGTTGGTCATTTTTAAAAATTATTGTTTAGCGACACCACTAGAGCACATTGATTTAATAATCATCGGCTATTGGATGTCAAACATATGGTCATCTTGACACAGTCATGGAGAGGGAACCCGCTACCTTTTTCCAATTGACATCCACTAGCTGATGATTAATAAATTAATGTGTATCGTTAAGAAAAAACAATTACCAAATGTTTTTGACATCCACTATCCGATGATTAATAAATCAGTGTGCTCTAGAGGTATCGTTAAACAAAACAAGCTTTAACTGAAAACCTTGTCAGAATTTCCAAATGTTTTTAATATCCACTAGCTGATGATTAATAAATCAATGTGCTCTAGAGGTATCGTTAAACAAAACAAGCTTTAACCGAAAACTTTATCAAAGTTACCAAATGTTTTTGACAAATGTTTTGTGCTCTAGAGGTATCGTTAAACAAAACGTGACATGTTTTCAGAGATTCTTGGCGCACTGATGTCCATCCTGGTTCTGTGGGTGTTGACTGGTATTCTGTGCTACTCTGCGGTGGAGCGTGTCATCAGCAACCAGTACGAGATCAACGCCACTATCATGCTGATCACCGCCGCGGTCGGAGTCGCATTCAACCTCTTGTGAGTCGCTTTTAAACAATATTTATTTCTCTTTATATATTAACAGATGGGATCGGTCAACAGGCATTGCCTATATAAAAAACCTTTCCCTATGTTATACAATGGAAGTACTAACTGCAGAACTTGGTTTAACAATGTTTATTTCTGTTTATATATTAACAGATGGGATTGGTCAACAGACATAGCCTATATAAAGACCTTTCCCTATGTTATACAATGGAAGTACTAACTGCAGAACTTGGTTTAACAATGTTTATTTCTGTTTATATATTAACAGATGGGATTGGTCAACAGACATAGCCTATATAAAAACCTTTCCCTATGTTATACAATGGAAGTACTAACTGCAGAACTTGGTTTAACAATGTTTATTTCTGTTTATATATTAACAGATGGGATTGGTCAACAGACATAGCCTATATAAAACACCTTTCCCTATGTTATACAATGGAAGTACTAACTGCAGAACTTGGTTTAACAATGTTTATTTCTGTTTATATATTAACAGATGGGATTGGTCAACAGAATAGCCTATATAAAAACCTTTCTATGTTATATTTATAACCAAATAAGTTTCAGAGTGTATAGATTAACAGATGGGATTGGTCAACAGACATAGCCTATATAAAAACCTTTCCCTATGTTATACAATGGAAGTACTAACTGCAGAACTTGGTTTAACAATGTTTATTTCTGTTTATATATTAACAGATGGGATTGGTCAACAGACATAGCCTATATAAGAACCTTTCCCTATGTTATACAATGGAAGTACTAACTGCAGAACTTGGTTTAACAATGTTTATTTCTGTTTATATATTAACAGATGGGATTGGTCAACAGACATAGCCTATATAAAGACCTTTCCCTATGTTATACAATGGAAGTACTAACTGCAGAACTTGGTTTAACAATGTTTATTTCTGTTTATATATTAACAGATGGGATTGGTCAACAGACATAGCCTATATAAAAACCTTTCCCTATGTTATACAATGGAAGTACTAACTGCAGAACTTGGTTTAACAATGTTTATTTCTGTTTATATATTAACAGATGGGATTGGTCAACAGACATAGCCTATATAATCTCATTTATACAATGGAAGATAGCAGATTCCATTCATGGGATTGCCATCCACCACATAAGGGGGGTCCTGTGGTGGATAAGATGAACCGCCCCACACAATGTTTATTTCTGTTTATATATTAACAGATGGGATTGGTCTAACAGACATAGCCTATATAAAAACCTTTCCCTATGTTATACAATGGAAGTACTAACTGCAGAACTTGGTTTAACAATGTTTATTTCTGTTTATATATTAACAGATGGGATTGGTCAACAGACATAGCCTATATAAAAACCTTTCCCTATGTTATACAATGGAAGTACTAACTGCAGAACTTGGTTTAACAATGTTTATTTCTGTTTATATATTAACAGATGGGATTGGTCAACAGACATAGCCTATATAAAGACCTTTCCCTATGTTATACAATGGAAGTACTAACTGCAGAACTTGGTTTAACAATGTTTATTTCTGTTTATATATTAACAGATGGATTGGTCAACAGACATAGCCTATATAGCGGACCTTTCCCTATGTAGTACAATGGAAGTACTAACTGCAGAACTTGGTTTAACAATGTTTATTTCTGTTTATATATTAACAGATGGGATTGGTCAACAGACATAGCCTATATAACAGTTTCCCTATGTTATACAATGGAAGTACTAACTGCAGAACTTGGTTTAACAATGTTTATTTCTGTTTATATATTAACAGATGGGATTGGTCAACAGACATAGCCTATCCTCGACCTTTCCCTATGTTATACAATGGAAGTACTAACTGCAGAACTTGGTTTAACAATGTTTATTTCTGTTTATATATTAACAGATGGGATTGGTCAACAGACATAGCCTATATAAAGACCTTTCCCTATGTTATACAATGGAAGTACTAACTGCAGAACTTGGTTTAACAATGTTTATTTCTGTTTATATATTAACAGATGGGATTGGTCAACAGACATAGCCTATATAAAAACCTTTCCCTATGTTATACAATGGAAGTACTAACTGCAGAACTTGGTTTAACAATGTTTATTTCTGTTTATATATTAACAGATGGGATTGGTCAACAGACATAGCCTATATAAAGACCTTTCCCTATGTTATACAATGGAAGTACTAACTGCAGAACTTGGTTTAACAATGTTTATTTCTGTTTATATATTAACAGATGGGATTGGTCAACAGACATAGCCTATATAAAAACCTTTCCCTATGTTATACAATGGAAGTACTAACTGCAGAACTTGGTTTAACAATGTTTATTTCTGTTTATATATTAACAGATGGGATTGGTCAACAGACATGTCGCAGCTTTCATTATTTATTTCAAGGTTTGAATTTTTTATTTCTGGTCATGTGACCACGTTAAATCTTTATTACACACCAGTGTAAGATATTGCTCATGACATAACAATAACTCAGTATCTAACTGGTGTAATATTGGCGTGATGTAGATCATTTGCTGACCCAGTTTGTAGAAAATAAACATATATGTCTCGACATCTGCTTACTTCTGTGCTGCAGCTTGTTTGCATTGTTTGTAGTAAATAAAATACTGAACTAGCATGCCTGTCATACCATTTTTATGAAACTTGTGAACAGTGTTGGTATCTTACTCGCTTTCACTCGTCAGATACCAAATCTGTTCACTCGTTTCATAAAAATTGTCTGACAGGCAAGCTCATTTAGTATTCTTTACTTTGCCTACTGTTTGTACACATTTTACATTTGGTTTTCTCGTATATTCTTCCTAGATTAATTTTTGTGAAAATGCAAAAGAACTGCAAGAACAAAAAACAACAAAAAACAATAAAGCGTTTGCAATAGTGCCGGTTAAAGTGTAAGTATATTGGCTGACATATTACATTAAACTTTCTGTTTTAGTAATAATTGTCAAATAAGTTGTAATACTTAGAGTAATTCAGTGTGTACATAGGTAGACAAAGTGTAAGTATATTGGCTGACATATTACATTAAACTTTCTGTTTTAGTAATAATTGTCAAATCAGTTGTAATACTTAGAGTAATTCAGTGTGTACATAGGTAGACAAAGTGTAAGTATATTGGCTGACATATTACATTAAACTTTCTGTTTTAGTAATAATTGTCAAATCAGTTGTAATACTTAGAGTAATTCAGTGTGTACATAGGTAGACAAAGTGTAAGTATATTGGCTGACATATTACATTAAACTTTCTGTTTTAGTAATAATTGTCAAATCAGTTGTAATACTTAGAGTAATTCAGTGTGTACATAGGTAGACAAAGTGTAAGTATATTGGCTGACATATTACATTAAACTTTCTGTTTTAGTAATAATTGTCAAATCAGTTGTAATACTTAGAGTAATTCAGTGTGTACATAGGTAGACAAAGTGTAAGTATATTGGCTGACATATTACATTAAACTTTCTGTTTTAGTAATAATTGTCAAATCAGTTGTAATACTTAGAGTAATTCAGTGTGTACATAGGTAGACAAAGTGTAAGTATATTGGCTGACATATTACATTAAACTTTCTGTTTTAGTAATAATTGTCAAATCAGTTGTAATACTTAGAGTAATTCAGTGTGTACATAGGTAGACAAAGTGTAAGTATATTGGCTGACATATTACATTAAACTTTCTGTTTTAGTAATAATTGTCAAATCAGTTGTAATACTTAGAGTAATTCAGTGTGTACATAGGTAGACAAAGTGTAAGTATATTGGCTGACATATTACATTAAACTTTCTGTTTTAGTAATAATTGTCAAATCAGTTGTAATACTTAGAGTAATTCAGTGTGTACATAGGTAGACAAAGTGTAAGTATATTGGCTGACATATTACATTAAACTTTCTGATTTAGTAATAATTATTTGTACATATTTTTTACTTTTACTGCAGACAGATTTATGTTCAAACTTAAAGACAGTTTTATAGTCAGACAGACATATAGACAGACAGACATACATATAAACAGACAGACATACATATAGACAGACAGACAGACAGACATACATATGGACAGACAGACATACAGATTTATGTTCAAACTTAAAGACAGTTTTATAGTGAGACAGACATATAGACAGACAGACATACATATAGACAGACAGACATACATATAAACAGACAGACAGACATATAGACAGACAGACAGACAGACATACATATAAACAGACAGACATACATATAGACAGACAGACATACATATAAACAGACAGACATACATATAGACAGACAGATATACATATGGACAGACATACCAGACTTTCAGATGGGTGTACAGACAGACATCTGTTGACAGATACATGTAAACAGACAGGCAGACAGGCTGACAGACACGCAGACAGATAGACAAGTATAGAGACAGGCAGATAAACTTAAAGACAGATAGACTTCTGAATTGTAGAGAAGAAGAAGAAATGTTTATTTAACGACGCACTCAACACATTGTATTTACGGTTATATGGCGTCAGACATATGGTTACGGACCACACAGATATTGAGAGAGGAAACCCGCTGTTGCCACTTCATGGACTACTCTTTTCGATTAGCAGCAAGAGATCTTTTATATGCACCATCCCACAGACAGGGTAGTACATACCACAGCCTTTCATATGCCAGTTGTGGTGCACTGGTTGGAACGAGAAATAGCCCAATGGGCTCACCAATGGGGATGGATCCCAGTCTGACTGAGCATCGAACAAGTGCTTTACCACTGGGCTACATCCTGCCTGCATTTGAATTGTAGGGTCTCCATGAGTACTTGTGTACTGGGGTACTGGGTACTTGTGTACTGGGGTACTGGATACTGGGGTACTGGGTACTTGTGTACTGGGGTACTGGGTACTGGGTACTTGTGTACTGGGGTACTGGGTACTTGTGTACTGGGGTACTGGGTACTTGTGTACTGGGGTACTGGGTACTTGTGTACTGGGGTACTTGTGTACTGGGGTACTGGGTACTTGTGTACTGGGGTACTGGGTACTTGTGTACTGGGGTACGGACCAAGCCTAGCAAGACTTGAGTCCGTTCACAGGACTTGAGTAACCATTTAAGGGACAGCACTCTCATTTAATTATATCTTTTTACATCATTTTGCCATATGCTTGCCGCCGGTTACATTATAGGTCTGTGAGACATGGAGGGAAAACAAACGTGGAATGTGTGGAGTGCAATACATGGAGGGAAAACAAACATGGAATGTGTGGAGTGCAATACATGGAGGGAAAACAAACATGGAATGTGTGGAGTGCAATACAATGGAGGGAAAACAAACATGGAATGTGTGGAGTGCAATACATGGAGGGAAAACAAACGTGGAATGTGTGGAGTGCAATACAATGGAGGGAAAACAAACGTGGAATGTGTGGAGTGCAATACAATGGAGGGAAAACAAACATGGAATGTGTGGAGTGCAATACATGGAGGGAAAACAAACGTGGAATGTGTGGAGTGCAATACAATGGAGGGAAAACAAACATGGAATGTGTGGAGTGCAATACATGGAGGGAAAACAAACGTGGAATGTGTGGAGTGCAATACAATGGCATGATTTGGCATCCACGTTAAACAGGGGGCGGGACATAGCTCAGTGGTATACCGCTCGCCCTGATGAGCGATGAATCTAGGATTGATCCCTTCGGTGGGCCCATTGGGCTATTTCTCATTTCAGCCAGTGCTCCATAACTGGTGTAACAAAGGCTGTGGTATGTACTATCCTGTCTGTGGGATGGTGCATATAAAAGATCTCTTGCTGCTAATCGAAAAGAGTAATCCATGAAGTGGGAACAGCGGGTTTCACTCTCAATATCTGTGTGGTTCTTAACCATAAGTCCGACGCCATATAACTGTAAATAAAATGTGTTGAGTGCATCATTAAATAAAACATTTCCTTCCTTCCTTCCATGTTCAGCACTGGAATTGAGATGCATAATGCTATTTTACTTTATTCCTTAGTCTCATTATCATCTTGTGTAAGTGTCGGGTACTCAGGTCCAGGTCAAGTTTGACCCTCAAGTAGCTGAGTACAGTATTTTGAACTTGTGAAGTGGCACTGTTGAATAGACAGACAAATGGATGAATAACTAGAGAGAGAGCTACATGTAGTTAGATGTTTGTTTTTATTCAGCCAGAGTACAAGATTGCCGATCCGATCTGCACATTTTTCTTCTCGGGTTTGGTTCTGCTCACCACAATGACCGTGTTACGAGACATCCTTGTGGTTCTTATGGAAGGTAAGATATCTTGACATTAACACCACAATGACCGTGTTACGAGACATCCTTGTGGTTCTTATGGAAGGTGAGATATCTTGACATTAACACCACAATGACCGTGTTACGAGACATCCTTGTGGTTCTTATGGAAGGTGAGATATCTTGACATTAACACCACAATGACCGTGTTACGAGACATCCTTGTGGTTCTTATGGAAGGTGAGATATCTTGACATTAACACCACAATGACCGTGTTACGAGACATCCTTGTGGTTCTTATGGAAGGTGAGATATCTTGACATTAATACCACAATGACCGTGTTACGAGACGTCCTTGTGGTTCTTATAGAAGGTGAGATATCTTGACATTAATACCACAATGACCGCGTTACGAGACGTCCTTGTGGTTCTTATGGAAGGTAAGATATCTTGACATTAATACTGTCCAGCTAGAGTAGGTGTTACATTTTTATTTTATAACATTTAGTGAAATATTTTAAAATATCATTGAAATAAAAGTGTTATAAGTCAGTCAGTGATGATAACACATTTAGAGTGAATATTTCACTGTTTCAGTCTAAAATGTGTTATTGTCACTGTAGAAAGTGTTATCTTCACTGTAAGAAAGTCGGAACTATTTTGCTGCTGGCATTTTAAAAATAAAGGTAAATTGCCTAGTGGTAAAGCGTTCGCTTGATGCGTGGTCAGTCTAGGATCGATCCCTGTCGGTGGACCCATTTGGCTATATCTCGCTTCAGCCAGTGCTCCACAACTGGTGTAACAATGGTCGTGGTATGTACTATCCTGTCTCAATATCTGCATGGTCCTTAACCATTTTATGTGTTGAATGCATCGTTAAATAAAACATTTCTTTCCTTCCAAAATCTGGAAATTGCTGAATATCATACAGACTCTTCATGTATTGTTCCAAGGTGTATACTACCAAATCAAATCCCATAGACGACAATAGTAACATATGTGGCTAAAACTCCTACCTGCAACGTATCAATCGACATAGACACCACGGATATAAATACTACCACCCCTCACCCTTAAAGTGAATCCGAAAAAAATTGGGGTCAAGCTGCTCATTTCTGAGATAACTGGTAGCGTCTATGACTACCCTAGTTCTGCACAAAATTTTAGTACTTTTTTTTACAGGTACCCCATACATGTTTCAAGCACAAGGCTACTTGACACATTGGTACTAGATGAAAGAAAATTGCATATATTTTTGCCCAGATGAAACTATTTTGTTTTTTACAACACACTCACATTTATCACCTATCACAGGACTTGTGGTGTTCACTTCTCTATCAAAAGTTGGGTGCACCTCGAACTTTGACCCAGCTGGAAGTTATATGGTTTAGTGCTGTCTCTAGAGAGTGGCAGTCTTTCTGGTGACAGGAGGGAGTTTTTTACAGTGGTAAAGCGCTTGCCTGATGCGCGGTCGGTCTGGGATCAATACCCATTGGTGGACTAATGTGCTATTTCTCGTTCCAGCCAGTGCACCACTATTGGTATATCAAAGGCCGTGGTATGTGCTGTCATGTCTGTGGGATGGTGCATATAAAAGATCCTTTGCTACTAATGGAAAAATGTAGCGGTTTTCCTTTCTAAGATTATATGTTAGAATTACCAAATGTTTTGACATCCAATAGCTGATGATTAATAAAACAGTGTGCTCTAGTGGTGTCGTTAAACAAAACAAATGTTAACATTTCCTTTAGACAGAATACCTTAGAGTGATTCATGGAAGAAGTCATGATCTTGTCAAAACATTCTTTGGATTCTCTTGTGCAGAGGTATTATTTTGAACACCTATCATGAGCATACAGGCTCCCACTTTTGTAGGCGGTAAGGCTGCCTTTTGCCCGAATTAAAAGAAAATGCCCAAATGTGGATAACAGCATTTATTCATATTAACTTTACTGCCAACCAGCTATATAGGGTTACAAACGAATCACTACACATTTTTACATGAATTACAACTAATTTTGAGGGTAGAATGATGGAAATACATGTGCATAGTAAAAAGGTCTCAGGTTAGCGCATTGTACCCGAATATTTCTCTCATTTTCTCCTGAATTTAAGGTTTTGCTAGCACTCCCAATCCCCCACCCACCCATGGGGCAGGATGTAGCCCAATGGTAAAGCATTTGCTTGATGCACGGTTAGTCTAGGATTGATCCCCGTCGGTGGACACATTAGGCCATATATCGTTCCAGCCAGTGCTCCACGACTGGTGTAACAAAGACTGTGGTATGTACTATCCTGGCTGTTTTGGGATGGTGCATATAAAAGATCCCTTGCTGCTAATAAAGAAAGAGTAGCCCATGAAGTGGCGATATCTGGTTTCCTCTTTCAATATCTGTGTGGTCCTTAACCATATGTCTGACGCCATATAACCGTAAATGAAATATGTTGAGTGCGTTGTTAAATAAAACATTCCCCCCCCACCCCCCGTCTTGTACGCTTATGACACCTACTATCATTCATATTCAGATTGTACTGTAAAGTAAATGTACTCTTATTTTATTATTTCAGGGACACCTAAAAATGTAGATTTTTCTGAAGTGAGGCAGACATTTTACGAGATAGATGGTGTTAAAGATATTCACAATCTTCGAGTCTGGTCACTGACGTTAGACAAGATAGCCCTGTCTGTTCATATTGCAGTAGGTTAGTATGAAGATGTAATTTAATAAGACCATTTTTTGTCTTTTCAAATAATGATTATATACTGTGAAGTCACTTTTGTTTATGGCCGTTTACTTTCCATGTCATTCTTAGACAAGGCGGTTCACGAATTTCACAACACAACACAAACATAATACATGTGTACTAACTATATGAATTTATGGTGCTACCTTTAGGTCTAACAGAATTTTAATAAAGTTAAGAAAATTTAATCCTGTGAAAATAAAAGGATTTGACAGTGATGGAGATCCCCATTGACATTACTAGAAGCAGTGATTGAACATTGTACAGTGATGGAGATCCCTATTGACATTACTAGAAGCAGTGATTGAACATTGTACAGTGATGGAGATCCCTATTGACATTACTAGAAGCAGTGATTGAACATTGTACAGTGATGGAGATCCCCATTGACATTACTAGAAGCAGTGATTGAACATTGTACAGTGATGCCCCTCAAAACTGGATGATTTTTTAAATATCAGTTCACAACAAAACCTCTCTAAAGCAGATACCCCTTGATACTGGACTTGTGAAATGGGTTTATGACATGGATATTATGGGTAAGTTATACTGTAGGTGGATAAAATGACATATCACATTTTATTACCCATATGGTTAAAATATCTTGGTACATATCAAAGTGATATGTCCCACTAGAACAACAAGTGTGATGTAACACTTCTACATTACACGGTGAAATATCTTGGTACAGTGTTATGTACCACTAGAATGACAAGTGTGTAACACTTCTACATTACACGGTGAAATATCTTGTCCCACTAGAATGACAAGTGTGGTGTAACACTTCTACATTACACGGTGAAATATCTTGGTACAGTGTTATGTACCACTAGAATGACAAGTGTGTAACACTTCTACATTACATGGTGAAATATCTTGGTACAGTGTTATGTACCACTAGAATGACAAGTGTGATGTAACACTTCTACATTACACGGTGAAATATCTTGGTACAGTGTTAGGTCCCACTAGAACGACAAGTGTGATGTAACACTTCTACATTACACGGTGACGTCATCGATTGGCACACTACAACCTTACAGGAACGTAACCAAACAAGTTGAGTAATATAACTAAAGATCGATTATAGGTTATAAATAAGATATTAAACTCACTACCATTTCTTATCAAGTTTATGCTAAAGCTCGTGACAATAAACTCGGGACATAAACATGATACGAAATGGAAGCTTGTTTAATATCCTATAAATACATGTATGCTTGTGAAAATTACATTTACATTTTTTATTGTTTACTTTCAGAGAATGATCAGAACCCACTGATTGTAATACAGTGGGTATCACTTACTCATTTCTGTAAAATTTGTATCATCTATGTTTTATTGTTGTTTACTTTCAGATAAAGATCAGAACCCACTGGTTTTGATCAAAGATGCGTCGCGCAGGATAAAAATGAAATATGGGATTGTCGACACAACGATGCAGATCGAGGAGTATGTGGATGAGATGCAGGACTGCACCAAGTGCCAGGATTTAAAAGACTGAAATATCCGACAGTGTTACAGCTAACACTGTGAGATCATTATACCCGACACTGTGAGATCGTTATACCCGACAGTGTTACGGCTAACACTGTGAGATCGTTATACCCGACAGTGTTACGGCTAACACTGTGAGATCGTTATACCCGACAGTGTTACAGCTAACACTGTGAGATCTTTATACAGGACAGTGTTACAGCTAACACTGTGAGATGTTTATACACGACAGTGTTACAGCTAACACTGTGAGATCGTTATACCCGACAGTGTTACAGCTAACACTGTGAGATCGTTATACCCGACAGTGTTAACACTGTGAGATGTTTATACACGACAGTGTTACGGCTAACACTGTGAGATGTTTATACCCGACAGTGTTACGGCTAACACTGTGAGATGTTTATACCCGACAGTGTTACGGCTAACACTGTGAGATGTTTATACCCGACAGTGTTACGGCTAACACTGTGAGATGTTTATACCCGACAGTGTTACGGCTAACACTGTGAGATGTTTATACCCGACAGTGTTACGGCTAACACTGTGAGATGTTTATACCCGACAGTGTTACGGCTAACACTGTGAGATCGCTATACCCGACAGTGTTACGGCTAACACTGTGAGATCGCTATACCCGACAGTGTTACAGCTAACACTGTGAGATCGCTATACCCGACAGTGTTACAGCTAACACTGTGAGATCGCTATACCCGACAGTGTTACAGCTAACACTGTGAGATCGCTATATCCGACAGTGTTACAGCTAACACTATGAGATTGTTATACCCGACAGTGTTACAGCTAACACTGAGAGATCATTAAATAGATGGACTGGTGTGAGCTGACATTGTAAAACATTTTTCAGACTAACAGACAGGGTTTTGTTTTTAATGACTAAAATTACATAGTCAAATTTAATTTTAAAAAATTGTTCAGAATTTATTTTATTATTACCCATATGATTAAAATATCTTGGTGCATATCAAAGTGATTTGTCCCATTAAAACGCCAAGTGGGACGTAACACTTCGACGTCACGCGATGACGTTGTCGATGGGTGCACTACAACCTCACAGGAACGTCAACCAAACCAGTTGAGTGATATAAATTAAGATCGATTATGGGTAATAAATAGGATATTAAACTCGCTACCATTTCGTATCAAGTTTATGACAATTGAAATTTATTTCACTTGGGACATAAACATCATACGAAATGGAAGCCTGTTTAATATCCTACAAATCTGTTGATTATATGTGTGGACGTATTTGAAAGTAAAATCAATCTTAATTTTGGCTACTATAAATATTAGAACAACCTAAAAAAGCACTATGTAGATGAGGGAATATTTTGGTTTCAAAATTTCGATTCGTTATGTTTCAAAATTGATTATCAACCAGGGGCGGGACATAGCCCAGTGGTAAAGCGCTCGCTCGATGCGCGGTCGGTCTGGGATCGATTCCCGTCGGTGGGCCCATTGGGCTATTTCTCACTCCAGCTAGTGCACCATGACTGGTACATCAAAGGCTGTGGTATATGTTATCCTGTCTGCGGGATGATGTATATAAAAAGATCCCTTGCTGCTAATTGAAAAGAGTAGCCCATGAAGTGGCAACAGCGGGTTTCATCTCTCAATATCTGTGTGGTTTTGAACCATATGTCCGACACCATATAATCGTAAATAAAATGTGTTGAGTGCATCATTAAATAAAACATTTCCTTCTTTCCTTTATTATCAACGAGTATTTAACTTGACAGAATTGTATAGCAACCAATGCCATATAACCGTAAATAAAAAATGTGTTGAGTGCGTCGTTAAATAAAACATTTCCTTACCTTTCTTTGTATAGCAACCTCTGAAACCTGCATAGTGAATCGCGATGCAATACTCAACAAAATGTTCCCCCGAATATACAGACTTTGATATTTAAAAGAAGAAAATGTATTTAATATGTAATATTAGTTGTTAAAATGGCTAATATAGTTAGGATCATGACACAGTGGCAATAAACTCGACAGTCTCTTTAATTAGTATTTGCCTGATCTGCTGAAACATTTGATGGTGCAGAAAATGAAGCCATTTAATATGCAAATTTAATTGTTAAAAAGTCTTTGGTTAGTCAGAAATGTGTTACAATTTCAAGAAACTCAGGATGATTAATATTTGCCGGTTCTGGTAAAGCAGATGATCATGCAGGTAATGAATTTAATATGCAAGTTGAATTGTTAAAGAAGCCTATGTTAATCAGAAATGTGTTACAGTGGCTACAAACTGGGGACTTCAACGCAGTGGCATAGCGTGGGCGGGGCCCTTGCCCTGGGCGCAAAATTCTGGACTGGTGGAAGGGACTCGGGGGGGGGGGGGGGGGAATGCTAACGGTCCACTGGTTAGGGGGCGCTATACTTGCCTTGCCCCGGGCCCCGGCAACCCACGCTATGCCACTGTAACAATGTATTTAATATTTGCCAGTTCTGTTAAAACAGTTGATCATTCAGAAAATGATAAAATTTAATATGCAAGTTTAATTGTTAAAGCAACCTATGTTAATGAGAAAGGTGTTACAGTGACAACAAACTGGGGACAATTTATTTAATATTTGCCAGTTGTGGTAAAACATTGGGAGTACAAAATGAAGAAATTGTTTGTTCCATTTTTCTTATTCAGTGATTCAGGTTTTTTCAGTTTGTTGAAGATCAACCACAGCATGTAAAAAACTTAGATTTTATTCACTGTTTAATTACTGAGATGTGTCTACGCTACAACTCGATTAATTTGACATGACGTATTGTCAGATTTTGACATTCTGCCTATGACTTGCATTCAAGTTGGTGATTTCAGTCATTGTTGAAAAGACTTCACTACAGTGTACCGGCCTCGGTGGTGTCGTGGTTAGGCCATCGGTCTACAGGCTGGTAGGTACTGGGTTCGGATCCCAGTCGAGGCATGGGATTTTTAATCCAGATACCGACTCCAAACCCTGAGTGAGTGCTCCGCAAGGCTCAGTGGGTAGGTGTAAACCACTTGCACCGACCAGTGATCCATAACTGGTTCAACAAAGGCCATGGTTTGTGCTATCCTGCCTGTGGGAAGTGCAAATAAAAGATCCCTTGCTGCTAATCGGAAAGAGTAGCTCATGTAGTGGCGACAGCGGGTTTCCTCTCAAAATCTGTGTGGTCCTTAACCATATGTCTGACACCATATAACTGTAAATAAAATGTGTTGAGTGCGTCGTTAAATAAAACATTTCTTTCTTTTCCTCTCAACATGAAAATACTTTTTTAAATACTTTTTTCTGCAAAAAATAACTTAAGAAATCCAATTTCAAATTTGACTATCGTGAGATTTATGCTTTGCTAATCTTTTCAGGAGTGATTTGTTATTTGTAGAGCTCTCTGAACCTGCTGCTCTCAGTGACCAAATGACAGGGTACTGAAATATGCAGAACAGAGTGTTCAACAATCACAAATCCTCACAACATGGTACACACCATTCCATTCATAAGCAGCAAACATTAGTAGGACAAAGGTAATGAATGTTACATGTATATGGTTACCTATCAGGCTATGTTGATGAAAAATTATACTTTTTTAGTACTTTTTTTTTTTAAAGACTATTTTGATTCTTTTTTGGCAAGATTCCATACTCTTTTTTTTTTTTTGGTAAATGCATAGTGACAGCACTGTCAGTATTGTTATTGAACATAATCATGTTATACCAAAATATTTGTACTGTGTAAAAAGTAAAATATAACAACAGTGCTATTTTGTAACCTAATTCAAGGGGCTGGGAGCTCTATATATTTGTAAGATAATTTAAGGGGCTGGGAGCTTATATATTTGTAAGATAATTTAAGGGGCTGGGAGCTTATATATTTGTAAGATAATTCAAGGTGTGGGAGCTCTATATATTTGTAAGATAATTCAAGGGACTGGGAGCTCTATATATTTGTAAGATAATTCAAGGGGCTGGGAGCTCTATATATTTGTAAGATAATTCAAGGTGTGGGAGCTCTATATATTTGTAAGATAATTCAAGGGACTGGGAGCTCTATATATTTGTAAGATAATTCAAGGGGCTGGGAGCTCTATATATATTTGTAAGATAATTCAAGGGGCTGGGAGCTCTATATATTTGGGAACGGGATGTCGCCCAGTGGTATAGTGCTCGCCTGATGTGCGGTCGGTTTACGATCGATCCCCGTCAGTGGACCCATTGGGCTATTTCTCATTCCAGCCAGTACACCACGTCTGGTATATATCAAAAGATGTGGTATGTGCTGTCCTGTCTGTGGGATGGTGCATATAAAAGATCCCTTGCTAATAGAAACATGTAGCGGCTTTCCTCTCTAAGACTATGTCAGAATTACTAAATGTTTGACATCCAATATCCGATGATCAATAAATAAATGTGCTCTAGTGGTGTCGTTAAACAAAACAATTTTTTTCAAGCTGATGATTTCAATCATTGTTGATAAGACCTCAATTTGTTATTTGACACAATCATGTTGTACCAAAATATTTGTACTGTGTAACAATGCTATTTTGTAACATAATTCAATGGGGGTCGGAGCTGTAAATCATTTCTTTTGTAGATGTATTATCTTCTCTGTGATATACTAGCGGTATGTGCCTATGCAATAACTTGTACAGTTCAGTATCACATTTTGTCGTATTTCATCTTTTTCCCCAGCATCTGGTGATTATGTCACTGTTAAAAAAAACCTGTCTTTCTGAGATGCAATCAAACCATTTTATAATAAAATAATACTATTGTATAAAACTTATAATTATGACAAGAATGTTATTTTGTAACATTAGGGTTGAGGGTGGATAAAGTATGACAGCTTTAGTGTGTATAGTATATATAGTTAATGTTAATGGGCATCGTAAGCGTGATAAATATGTCCTAACACGTAGCTAGCTAAGTGAGTATTTGGTGCTAACCTGTACATCAGTTACCTCACACTCAGATTATTTCGATGCCTGGGACAGATCTACAGGGTATATATATATATATATGTGTGTGTATTTACCATTCAGTATTTGAAGGGTTCTCTTGACTTTTACCCTTAACTCTCTTTTTAGGCATTCACCTTCTGCCGTTCTGGTAAGGCCTTCAAGACCTTTTTTAAAGACCTTGACCTTTAAAGATGTAACCCTCTTTCGACCTTCACCTTCTGGTGAGGCATACAAGACTTTTTTTAAGACCTTGACCGTTAAAGACTTAAACCCCCTTTTTCGACCTTCACCTTCTGGTAAGGCCTACAAGACCTTTTTTTAAGACCTTGACCTTTAAAGACTTAAACCCCCTTTTTCGACCTTCACCTTCTGGTAAGGCCTACAAGACCTTTTTTAAGACCTTGACCTTTAAAGACTTAACCCTCTTTTTGTTCATTTAGTTAGATTTATGCACTTTTTCCTTATCACATATGCTCTGGTCTTATCGTTAAGAAAAAAAAAAAGTTTTTTTTTTTTTTATGCATGTTGAATTGGATATAGGAATCACCTTTATATTACAACCACTTACCTATAATTAATGATAGACATTCGACACAATGACCACTTCCTAATAAAGAAACGGTCATTACATTATTATTGTTACACCTTTGTATTACAACCACCCACATATAATGGACATATCAGATAGATATGAATTAACTCCATACAATGACCACTTGTTTATTTAATAGTTACTCTATTGTTATATAGTTGAACCTGCTCTAATGGGCACCTTTGCATTACAACCTCTTGTCTATAGTTGACATATAAGATAGACATTGACATACATACAGAATAATACATGAGTGGCCGTTGGATATAACTTATCTTACAACAGTTGTTTAAAAATGTATTAATTGAGTGGGGAAAAAAATTGAATTCATTTTTAAACGAGTTGTAAGATAAATGGTATTTAACACACACAACGACTGTAATACTCTATTTCTTATATATCCTCAAAAAAATATATTGAAAATACATTTTAACATCTTTTCAAAATAAGACTGGTATTATGGCACTTAACCTGCAACAGGTAACTTATGGTCACAGGGTATTCAGTTTTAGATTAAAGGGACATACCCTAGTTTTTAAACACTAAGGCATAGTTTTAACTATTAAAGCCATTTATGATCACTGAAATCAAACATTACTTATATTTTATTGTTTAGATTTATCCATTTCCGTACAACCAAAGTTTTTCTGATCATTCTGGTGTTTCTAATGCCACAAAATGCATTTTTTTATATTTTTAAAAGCGCATGTGCGTCTGACAAGTATCGGTTAATGAGTCGCATTTTAGTCTTATTTTTAAGGGTATTTCAATGTCAAAGAAACTTGTTTCACTCTGTTGTATCCAAATCTGTTACAGGTTTGTAAATTAACAAGCTTAGGGTCCATTTTTAAGGGTTGAAACTAGGGTATAGGTGAAAATATGCCTTTGTGTTTAAAAACTAGTCTAGGTGAAAATATGCCTTTGTGTTTAAAAACTAGGGCCTAGGTGAAAATATGCCTTTGTGTTTAAAAACTAGTCTAGGTGAAAATATGCCTTTGTGTTTAAAAACTAGTCTAGGTGAAAATATGCCTTTGTGTTTAAAAACTAGTCTAGGTGAAAATATGCCTTTGTGTTTAAAAACTAGTCTAGGTGAAAATATGCCTTTGTGTTTAAAAACTAGGGCCTAGGTGAAAATATGCCTTTGTGTTTAAAAACGAGGGTCTGTTCCTTTGGATAAAATACCAGTGGTGACCTGGTAACCACCTAGTAACAGCCAGTTGGATGTCTTTGAATTGTTGTCTTTGAATTGTTGTCACAGATATATGTGAATTGGTGTCACAGATATATGTGAATACAGTTTGTGTTATATGCCTTGTGAATTTTAAAAACGAGGGTCTGTTCCTTTGGATAAAATACAATAAAAGGTAACAAACGATGTTCTAACCAACATGTGTGCAAGAAGAATTGAATTGTTCATTGCATAATTTAGTATATGTTGGTCCAGTGGGTATTATCTGTACTCAGGTCGACAGTGTTATACAAATCTGTATTCATTATTCATTTCTAGCTTGTCTGCAGCGTACACATCAAGTGTCATATGGGTCCAGACTCTCAGAGATAGGTTCAGCTAATATAAGGTGCAGCTAATATAAATTATATCAAATTTAAACTCTTTGACTAAACTTTCGTTACGTTTTTGATTATTCATTATGCGAGTTCATCTTCCATATTTCATAAAGAAAATCTTGTTCACCTATTAAGAGCCAGAATGTGCCCTCTTTGCATTTTCCATGCAGCAGGCGGCAGATCCAAGAGGATGGTGGTGTAGGGGTGGAGGGGGCATGGGAATACACCCCTTCCAAAAAAAAATTACTTGTCCCTTTTGTTTGTAAACAATTTTAGCTTTTGTAAGTAGCTATTTTTATATAAACTTTGGGTGTGTATTCATATGTGTTAAATGTATATTGTAAACTAACTGCGAGTGTGTTCTGTATTGTGATTGGTTAATTACATTCTTTTTTCGGGATCAAACACCCGGAAAGCTAATTACGTCATTAGCAATTGGAACAGGCGAAGTTGACGATTCAAGGGTCTACAGTTAGATTGTAGCCACGTATTTTTTTTCAAGAAATACCAAATATACAGTTAGTTCCGTAAAAAAACAATTCAGTTTACAATGGACATAACCAAATGGAGTTTTTAGATTTGCAGGTGTTATTGTCTATTTGATGCCAGCAAATGTTTCATTTTTGACCTACGGCTAATGTCTTCAATCAAAAATGACATTTGCGTGTTATCTACTAATTGTGGGTAATGTTACCACTTTTATTGGGGTGCACTTTTTCCCTTAGTGTCACCCACCCACCCCAATATTTTTTTGGATCCACCCTGTGGTGGTGCATAAAAACAAAACCATTTTGGCTGGTAGAGTTTATGTAACAGCCAAATAGTATTTCTGTACTAAATGTAAAATGTGTTCATAATATTCAAAAGTAAGTTTCAATGATTTAATGCAAGTTGGAAGAGAGTGTACTAGTAATCTAGTGGTATGTAACCCAATGTTGACAACACAGGGAAGAGTAGCTTCTGGCTCTTACGAGTCTGGGTGTACAGAACTTTTGGCAGACTGCTGTATTATGTAACTTACATTGGTGCATTACATTAGGCCTAATTTAACAACAAATTGTGTTTCTAGGAACATGCCAAAAAAAAGAAAGACATATAGATAAATGCAGGTAAATGTTACGTATGTACTCTATTCATCTACATATTAATTTTAACAATTGGAACACACCCTCCCCCTCAAAAAAAAAAAAAGTGGAAAAAACTATTTGTTCAAAGCCTACATGTATTTTCTAGGTACGGTCAGTTTCCAGGAAGCACACACACATATATATATATATTTTTTTTTATAGGCTCTAATTACTCTGTGATATTCAAGTATTAATAATACACATTTCACAATGTAAAATGGTAAAACTGAGAGTAAATAATGACTTATGAATTATGCTATAAATTACGATACATTCCAGCAATGCAGGGTCCCAGCAGCCAAGGACTCTTTATTAGTATTGCCGACTTGATTTATAAGGACTAATAAGTGTCTAATTGTTAGGGCCCTACCTAGTCAAACATCACGGGGGAGGGGACGCATCGAGGCAGTAAAAACACACGGATGGGATTTAGCTCAGTAGTTTGAGTGCTCGTTTGAGGTGCTTGTCGTCACACAATCAAACCATCCATTCAACTGATTGGGGTTTTTTTCTCGTTCCAACCAGTGTACCACAACTGGTCAAAGGCTGTGGTATGTGCTTTCCTGTCTGTGGGAAAGTGCATATAAAAGATCCTTTTCTGTATTAGGGGAAAATGTAGCAGGTTTTCTCTGATGATTATGTGTTATAATTACCAAATGTTTGACGTCCAATAGCCAATGATTAATAAATCAATGTGCTCTAGTGGTGTCGTTAAACAAAAACAAACTTTAAGAGCACAGTAATATGGCTATTAGGGTCTTCTGCTGCTGGACAGAGAATGTTTTGTTTAGTGAGATTTCTATTTGTAATCTGTTATTTCGGGTACACGGTTGAGCTGCATAAACAAACGTTGGTTACAAGAGTTTACTTTCTAAACAGTAACATTTTGTTGTTGGATCTCGATACATTTGCTAATAAATGATAATTTGTAATGTCTGGTTATTATTATTATTATCTTTACGATTTATTATTAGTTATTTTGCTTTATGTTATGTATTCGAAGGTATTTAATTGGTTGAAATGTAAATAACATTAATTTTTCTTGAGAAAACCCCAAACCAATGACTGAATTAGCAATATTGTGGTACAAATAGTAACATTGTTGTACACGTAACAACAGTCTATGAAGTATCAAAAATTAATATTGATTTTAAAAAACGTTTAACATCTCTATGATGTTATAAATGTGCAAGTCAAAGGATTTTTTCTGTTGGCTTTAATAATAAGGAAAAAAAAGAAAGAAAAAAAGGTCCGTCTCTAGTTAAGACCAAAGTTCCAAAACTAAATGTGGTGATGCAAGTTCTTTTCATATATGCCCAAAACTAATGTGGTGATGCAAGTTCTTTTCATATATGCCCATCTATGATGGTATGACTCCGTCCCTCAACGTTTTGTTGTCGGGGCCATTTCTTCCATACATACTGGACCATCACATGTAGGAACAACTTGGGATTGCGGCGTGTCGTGTACTATTACTAGGTCACTGTGACCTACTTTTCACGGTCTACTGCACGTAACAGTAAATCCTTGTCTTGACCATCTCTTGCATACAGGACCATCAAACCTCGCATGTAGGGACAACTTGGAATGGTCCAAAACAAACTTCACATAAATAGACTTGAATCGTATCCATAACATATTCATTAATATCTGGTTTTCAATCAAACTCCAGATGGGGCGTATCATATACCTCGCTGGTACTCTTTTTTTTTTAAAGCAAGAATTGGACATAAAAGTTGGGTATATTGTTTTTGTATGTCCTCACTTGCTGTGACCCCTCACTTGCCTTGATCCCTTCTCATTGGCCACGATGCCCCTCACTTGCCTTGATCCCTCTCACTTGCCTTGATACCCTAAATACTTACCCATCTGATTTTCGATATAACCACGACAACTTTAATGCCTTCATCTTTTTCCCAAAATAACCTCGTTCGATTCCACAATGTCATAGTGCATTATTTAGTTAAATTTTCCAAAAATGCTCTATTATTGTGTTAAGTAATGCACAAATTCCTACAGATGGCCTGGTTTTCCTGTACAGACTACTGGATACAATAAAAGAAACGGTAGGTGTTGGCCAATTGTGAAAATAATAATCTAGTTTTGGTGGGGCACACATTTTAGTTTCCATGTTAAATTTGCATGATCAAAAAAGAAATGTTTTATTTAACGACGCACTCGACACATTTTATTTACGGTTATATGGCATCGGACATATGGTTAAGGACTACAGATATTGAGAGGAAACCCACTGTCGCCACTTCATGGGCTACTCTTTTCGATTAGCAGCAAGGGATATTTTATATGTACCATCCCACAGATGGAATAGTACATACCATGGCCTTTGTTACACCAGTCGTGGTGCACTGGCTGGAGCGAGAAATAGCCCAGTGGGGTACATGATCATGAATGAAATGTGTTGCCCGAATATTTTTGTTTTTATAATAGATTTATTTGCATTCATTAAGAATAGGGACTTAGCCCAGTGGTAACAGCACTTACAGGATCTTTGAGTTATTTTCGTGCCTATATCCAATTAAGGTTCAAGCACACTCTCCTGGGCACACACCTCAGCTATCTGGGCTGTTTGTCCAGGACAGTGAGTTAGCTGTTCGTGGTTAGTGAGAGAGAAGAGGGTGTAGTGGTGTTACACCTACAGAGTCGTTAAAACTCACTCTGGGTGGGAGCTGGTACCAGGCTGCGAACCCTGTACGCAACACGAGCTGCAAACCCAGTACCTGCCAGACTTAAGTCTGATGGCTTAACCACGACACCGAGGCCGGTGCAGGATCTTTTAAATGAACGATCTCACATACAGGATAGTACATACCATGGTCTTTAAAATACCAGTTGTAGTGCACTTGTTTATTGCGAGCTAGAACACACAACACATATATGACAAATTGTGGATAAACATTTTCATACGGGCCAGACTGACCTTCAACAGGAAATATGTTGTGATGAATAAAATACAAAAACTACTGTACAAAGATATTAATTTATTGCAGACACATAGCAACACAAAATACAGAAATGCTGAATCGTTAAGTACTGCGATGAGATGAAGGAAAGTTAACATGGTGCATCTTAACCAGTTTATCACTTACTCAGACTGATCGTGTGAAATGTTTATTACCATCACATATTTACAATCTAAACTGGAGAATTTTTCACCAAAATACAAATCTATTAAATTTGGAATTAGTATATTTCTTAAGGAGAAAAAAAAACCCACCCCATCATTTATCAAAACACAAATACTTCCTTTCCTTCACATTTCACTGGAGAATTTTAACTGTTTTTTGTTTTGTTTTCTTTGTTATAAACTATTCACACAAGCCTAGTAATTAAAGCAGCATTTTTAAGTAATAAAAAAGATTTGGAATTCAGAGAAAAACGTGACAAAATGTTGGATGGGCCATGAAAGAAAACTGTTCTTAAACACTGGCGTACCAAACCTCCTTAGACAAACTCCTTTTAATTGTGGACACAAACGAACGTGCCACATCATGATGAAAACCACCCTTACATAGCGGACACCTTTACAGACAATACTATCTAGTGTGACAATACCATTAAGTGGCCCACACATGACCAAACATATTGCTCAATACTCTTGTATTGACAATATTATTTGACAATTATAGATACTGATGGTTTATACTAAATTGGAATTAATTTGTATAAATAAATCACTGTTGCTATTCATGGTTTCTGAATTGCTGAATTGCCTCTCATTAGGGAGTAAAGTGAAATATATTAATACACAAAGTTATTAATCTGTTGGTGGATGATAAGATTGTGGCCAAATATTGATGTCAGTAATGTTAATCATGTATTTGGCAACTTGACACAAATAAATATCACAGCTGACATAACCCCTTGATAAAAGGTGACCTAACCCCTTGATAAAAGGGACAGGGTATTGCCAATGAAAGGTATCTGACATGACCCCTTGATAAAAGGGACAGTATTGCCTGAGTAAGGTGTCCACTATACCCAGGTGTGCAATTGTTCTAGTCTACTGTCATCAATCACAGAGCTCTCCGTCACGCATGGCCTCTCCGTACGACTTGGCCTTCTCCTCGGGCGCCAGTTTGATCATGTCGTCAATCCGGAGGATGGTGATGGCCGCCTCTGTGGCGAACTTGAGAGATTTGATCTTGGAGATGGCCGGTTCGAGGACTCCACACTTCTTGTTGTCGCGGACGGTGCCTTCGTACAGATCAAGACCCACCCTGTAAGCAGAAACAAAACATTGTAAACCGATGGCGAGTGTGTTCTGTATTGTGATTGCTTAATTACATTTTTCATGATGCCCACAAATGTTTCATTTTTAACGCCTTCGGTCCAAAATGATATTTGCGGAATCAAATCGACAATAGCACCTGCAAATCTAAAAAAAATGGTTTTCTCCTACTATAAATAAGATTTGCCATGCGTTCTCAGGGCTAGTTGTGGCTGACCAGTATGCTAATAAAAACCATTAGTGTGGTAGCAAGTAGTGTCAGATCACCATTAATTAACAAGTAGTGTCAGATTACCATTAATTAACAAGTAGTGTCAGATTACCATTAATTAACAAGTAGTGTCAGATTACCATTAATTCAACAACAATTCTGCAGAATTAATAGTCTTACCTACGATAAACGTTCCGGTGAGTAAAATGAAAACACATTTATTAATAAATAGAAATTCCCATAAGTCTTGGTGTGGTTATTGCCCTGTGAGCTTAAAAACATGGTGCTAAACTTTACGCTCGCCTTGTGTCTCATTACTAACAAGAATTCCTTGGAATTACATGTCTCGTTTTCGGAGCACTGTGATGAACATCCATAGGTGCAACCATAAACCAAGTTTTGCCGACCCAGGACTTATAGTTTGTCAAAAACTTATTTAAACGCGAAACTTTCATGCCTTCGCTGCAAAAGCAATACCTATATATCTCCTTTTGACTTTGTACAGGATAGACAAAAAGCAAAACTTCCTCTTCACACCACAAAAAAATATTGTTAGTTTTTATCTCAAGTTGTGAAGGTATTTGAGCCAATACTTACCACCGAAGCTTGGCCTGGTCAGGTTTTGTCTGTGACGTGTTGTGGTATGCCCGTAACTTAGCAACGAGGTCGGTGGAGTCCTGCGCCGCATTCACGGCTAGTTGTTTAGGAATGACCAGCAGAGACTTGGCAAACTCGGCTATGGCTAGCTGTTCACGAGATGCCTGGAATACACAAAGGAACGTTTTAGTTGTTTAGGAATGACCAGCCGAGACTTGGCAATTTTCTCTTTGCTGTTGCAAAGTTCCAAGACATCTTTGTCTCCTGTTAAGTCCTAGTACATTAAAAAAACAACCAAACTATTCAAATCATGTGGATGACAATAGTAACGTGGCTAAATCTCCTACCTGCAGCATATCAATCAACATATACACCACAGCTATAAATACCACCACCCATCACTCTTATTCTTAAAGTAAATCACATATACACCACAGATATAAATACCACCACCCATCACTCTTATTCTTAAAGTGAATCACATATACACCACAGATATAAATACCACCACCCATCACTCTTATTCTTAAAGTGAATCACATATACACCACAGATATAAATACTACCACATCACTCTTATTCTTAAAGTAAATCACATATACACCAGATATAAATACCACACATCACTCTTATTCTTAAAGTAAATCACATATACACCACAGATATAAATACCACACATCACTCTTATTCTTAAAGTGAATCACATATACACCACAGATATAAATACTACCACATCACTCTTATTCTTAAAGTAAATCACATATACACCACAGATATAAATACCACACATCACTCTTATTCTTAAAGTGAATCACATATACACCACAGCTATAAATACCACCACCCATCACTCTTATTCTTAAAGTGAATCAACATATACACCACAGCTATAAATACCACCACACATCACTCTTATTCTTAAAGTGAATCAACATATACACCACAGCTATAAATACCACCACCCATCACTCTTATTCTTAAAGTAAATCACATATACACCACAGCTATAAATACCACCACCCATCACTCTTATTCTTAAAGTGAATCACATATACACCACAGCTATAAATACTACACATCACTCTTATTCTTAAAGTGAATCACATATACACCACAGCTATAAATACCACCACCCATCACTCTTATTCTTAAAGTGAATCACATATACACCACAGCTATAAATACTACCACATCACTCTTATTCTTAAAGTGAATCACATATACACCACAGCTATAAATACCACCACCCATCACTCTTATTCTTAAAGTAAATCACATATACACCACAGATATAAATACCACACATCACTCTTATTCTTAAAGTGAATCAACATATACACCACAGCTATAAATACCACCACCCATCACTCTTATTCTTAAAGTAAATCACATATACACCACAGATATAAATACCACACATCACTCTTATTCTTAAAGTGAATCAACATATACACCAAAGATATAAATACTACACATCACTCTTATTCTTAAAGTAAATCAACATATACACCACATATATAAATACTACACATCACTCTTATTCTTAAAGTAAATCAACATATATATGCCAGAAAGAAACTTTCAGCTAACACACAAACTGGTTTAACTACACTGGTTCAGCTAAAACACGAACACAAGTTAAACTGGTTTAACTACACTGGTTTAGCTAAACACTTACACAAGTTAAACTGGGTCAATTATACTGGTTCAGCTAAAACACCTACACAAATTAAACTGATTTAACTATACTGGTGCAGCTAAAACACTTACACAAGTTAAACTGGGCCAATTATACTGGTTCAGCTAAAACACTTACACAAATTAAACTGGTTCAGCTAAAACACTTACACAAGTTAAACTGGTTCAACTACAATGGTTTAGCTAAAACACTTACACAAGTTAAACTGGTTTAACTACACTGGTTCAGCTAAAACACTTACACAAGTTAAACTGGGCCAATTATACTGGTTCAGCTAAAACACTTACACAAGTTAAACTGGTTAAAAACTACAAATTAAACTGGTTTAGCTAAAACACTTACACAAGTTAAGCTGGTTTAACTACACTGGTTCAGCTAAAACACACAAGTTAAACTGGATTAACTACACTGGTTCAGCTAAAACACGAACACAAGTTAAACTGGTTTAACTACACTGGTTCAGCTAAAACACGAACACAAGTTAAACTGGTTTAACTACACTGGTTTAGCTAAACACTTACACAAGTTAAACTGGTTTTACTATACTGGTTCAGCTAAAACACTTAGATACGTTAAACTGGGTCAATTATACTGGTTCAGCTAAAACAGTGACACAATTTAAACTGATTTAACTCTTCTGGTTCAGCTAAAACACTTACACAAGTTAAACTGGGTCAATTATACTGGTATAGCTAAAACACTTACACAAATTAAACTGATTTAACTATACTGGTGCAGCTAAAACACTTACACAAGTTAAACTGATTTAACCATACTGGTGCAGCTAAAACACTTACACAAATTAAACTGGTTCAGCTAAAACACTTACACAAGTTAAACTGGTTCAACTACACTGGTTTAGCTAAAACACTTACACAAGTTAAACTGGTTTAATTACACTGGTTCAGGTAAAAGACACAAGTTAAACTGGTTTAACTACATTGGTTCAGGTAAAACACTGACACAAGTTAAACTGGTTTAACTACACTGGTTCAGCTAAAACACACAGGTTATACTGGTTCAGCTAAAACACTTACCAGTGCTGCCACTTTATACTTTTTAAAAAGTATTGTACTTTTTTCTTGGAAATACTACTATTTATACCTTTTCTTAATATTTTTGTTTACATGAAAATACTTGATTTTTTTTTCTTTTCTGCAATCCAATTTCAAATAGACCATTGTAAGATTTGTGCTTTGCCAGTCTTTTTTCAAGAGTGTTTTCTTTTATTCTTTGTTGAGTGGAATGTTTGTAGAGCTCTCTGATCCTGCTGCTCTCGGTGACAGAGTAACAGAGTTCTGAAATATGTAGAACAGAGTGTTCAACAGTCATAAATCCTTCTGAAATATGTAGAACAGAGTGTTCAACAGTCATAAATCCTCACAACATGGTACACACAATTCCTCGAGGTTGGTCATAAGCAGCAAACATTAGTAGGACAAAGGTAGCGAATGTCATATGGTTACCTTTGCAGAGTGGCAGCACTGTTTTACACAAGTTAAACTGATTTAACTATACTGGTTCAGCTAAAACACTTACACAAGTTAAACTGATTTAACTATACTGGTACAGCTAAAACACTTACACAAGTTAAACTGGGTCAATTATACTGGTGTAGCTAAAACATTTACACAAGTTAAACTGGTTTAACTACACTGGTTCAGCTAAAACACGAACACAAGTTAAACTGGTTTAACTACACTGGTTTAGCTAAACACTTACACAAGTTAAACTGGTTTTACTATACTGGTTCAGCTAAAACACTTACATAAGTTAAACTGGGTCAATTATACTGGTTCAGCTAAAGCAGTAACACAAGTTAAACTGATTTAACTATACTGGTTCAGCTAAAACACTTGCACAAGTTAAACTGGTTTAACTATACTGGTTCAGCTAAAACACTTACACAATTAAACTGGGTCAATTTTACTGGTTCAGCTAAAACACTGACACAAGTTAAACTGATTTACACAAGTTAAACTAACTTAACTATACTGGTTCAGCTAAAACACTGACACAAGTTAAACTAATTTAACTATACTGGTGCAGCTAAAACACTTACACAAATTAAACTGGGTCAGTTATACTGGATCAGCTAAAACACTTACACAAATTAAACTGATTTAACTATACTGGTGCAGCTAAAACACTTACACAAGTTAAACTGATTTAACTATACTGGTGCAGCTAAAACACTTACACAAGTTAAACTGGGCCAATTATACTGGTTCAGCTAAAACACTTACACAAATTAAACTGGTTCAGCTAAAACACTTACACAAGTTAAGCTGGTTTAACTACACTGGTTCAGCTAAAACACACAAGTTAAACTGGTTTAACTACATTAGTGCCCTAATATCTACCAGTTGACTTATGTTAACAATATTAATAATGTATCATACACACGACTGTGCCAAAACACTCCCAAGATGTTGGCGTCATGAACTGAACAGTTAAAGCTAAAGTTTGTTTTGTTTAATGACACCACTGGAGCACATTGATAAATTAACTATCGGCTATTGGATGTCAAACATTTGGTAATTTTGACAAATAGTCATCAGGGGAAACCCACTACATTTTTCCTAATGCAGCAAGGTATCTTTTGTTTGCACTTTCCCACAGACAGGAAAGCACATACCACGGCCTTTGACCAGTTGTAGTGCATTGGTTGGGATAATAAAAACCCAATCAGTTGAATGGATCTTCGATCCTGCGACACAAGCACATCAAGAAAGCACTCAACCGACTGAGTTAAATCCCACCCGTAAATTGAACAAGAATGGGCAGCCATCTTGTTGCAATAAACAAATTATTTTATCATGTCCATCACAAATTGCTTAAATTTTGGGAGAAGTATATATTATATTTTTAACATCCGTTTTGTGACTTCGGCAATAATTTATCATGTCTACGGTATTAATTTTAGGTTTGTTACAGCACGGCAGCACGTAGATATAAGAATCACAAACACGATTCTGCAACACTGTTTCTGTATCCCGTGTGTATAACCGACAGATACCAACGTGGTACCGTCAGCAAAGTCACGGGAGAGAACATCTGCTGAGAGTTGTTCAAAACACAGTTAACACAAATGTCCAAAACAAAGGACTGAATCTATAGAAATAACCTGAAAATATAGGTTAAAACTATTAAGAACAACCAAAGGTATTCATAACTAATCAAAGCTGAAGTATATTTCGTATTTGTGCAATATTATTAATAAAAAGGAAAATATCAGACTATTGTCATTTAACTATGCTCTGAACAATCGGGCCTTGCCAGTGAATGAAACAATATATTCCAAACTACAATTCAACAAGCAACATGTGTTGTCCATATCACAGAATATTTTGTTTTCAAAATGTTGGGTTAGCAACAGCTGTTAACTGATTGGAAATTGACAAGCAGCCACTGTTTACTGTTTAGAATTGTTCAGCCATGTCTGAACCTGCATAGCCAACCACGAAGTGATATCAAACAAAATGTTCCCTGCCCGTCAGTGAACCGAAATATCACTGCAGTTACGCCAGGGCAAACACGAGAGATTTAATTACTCGGTAATCAAATGCAAATTCAGTGGAATATATATTTAATAATTAATAGATTCTCCACACAGGTAATTAGAAAATTTACATATTCATTAGCCTATATTTTAATTTATTAATATTAAGTAAGTTGCATCTGACGAACTGCTAAGAACAAAACATCCACCTTAAATGTTACTAATTGTTTTTAGACGTCATTTTTATGATGACACACTTCTTAGAATTACCAAAAACCTGGAGACAGATAGATATGGATTGATATAAATTATGTGCCATGTGCATCCACCTTCATGTCATGAAATTGATAAACATGCATTATTATTTTGGAATTATGTTTTAATAATTAAAGAATTAAAGAAAAACGTTTTAGTTATCTTGGTGTACTGAATTCAAAAACAAATATTGAAATTAAAATCAGGATTTACAGAAAATGGTACCAATTCCTAATTCCAGATACACTGTAAAATAATTGACAATGTCACGGCTCAGCAGACAACAAAAATACGACTTCTGTACAATAGTGACGAGCCGTGTTACTGTTTCCCATTTGTATAACCAAGACACCACCAGACGATGAATCGGCAAAGTAATGGGAACGCGACTGTGTGTCAGCGGTATAAACTGGAGACCAAGAACTGTTCATGTGCATTTCAGATGAGAAAGAACTTAAGTTTCATTTTTAAATATGGATTGAAACAACATCATCTTCATATTGACACAAATGTACTGAATGAATGAATGAATGTTTAATGACACCCCAGAACGAAAAATCAAATGTACCGATTTATTAAAGGGACATTCCTGAGTTTGCTGCACATTTTAAGATGATATCGACTAACAAAGATTTTTTAACGATTGTAATTACATATCAAATATATTTTTCTGCATAAAATATTAGTGGCTGTATATTAAACATGTTTCGGATCGTTCTAATATTTGTACTAGGTTAAATTTCATCTTATTTCCTAAAATATTGTTTTTTCTTATGTACGAAATTATTTGAAGACAAAATCCAGTTTGGGCTTCTTACAAATATTAAGACGACCAGAAACCCATTGAATATGCAGACACTGATATTCTAAACAAGAAAATATATTTATTATGTACGTTTAATCGTAGAAGTATTTTATTAGTCGGAAACATCTTTCAATGCAACAAACTCAGGAATATCCCTTTAGCAGTGGTTGGGGGGGGGGGGGGGGGGGGGGCTGTTTAATTAAGTTATGTCCCTTTAATTATCAGCTATTGGATGTCAAACATTTGGCAATTTTTACATATAGTCTTCGAGGAAACAGACTACATTTTTGCATTAGTATCAAGGACCATGGGCGTATTTAGGGGGGCTGGAGAGGTTGATTTGCCCGAAATTTTACCCAAATAAAAACTGCCCGAATTTCCCCCACTGTTTTGCCCGAATTTGGGGGGCCAATTGCCCCCCCCCCCTCCCCCCCTGGTCGTACGCCCATGGCAAGGACGCCATATAACCGTAAATAAAATGTGTTGATTGCGTCGTTAAATAAAACATTTCCTTCCTTCCTAGTAGCAAGGGATCTTTTATATACTGTCAAAAAAGAAACGCATAGGTAATAGGGAAAGAAGAAAAGTGTTTGATTTTACAAAATATCGGGGGTTTTTTACAATGTTGCTGAATGACCATGTTTGTGAATGTTCCTGGAATGGGACAGCCTGCCCAAATGCACCCTAAAACAAATTAAATGCACGTTGTGCGACAACTGCAGGAAATCGGCGTGAAATAGTCAGATTTTGGCGAATGCACATGAAACTCGGGGAAAATATTGGGGTAGTGATGGGTATTTAAAGCTGCAATGCTTGCAATGATGCCTCATTTCCATTTCAACGTAGATGAGTTACAAGATGCCAAGACTAAGCCTGCCGAATCGAAACATTGCAATAGGCCGCCTCCAGTTAAGTGAATCGCAGTCAGCAGTAGCACGCCACATGAATGTCCATCAGAGCACCATTTCACATCTCTGGGACAGCTGAAGACCGGCCCAGAAGTGGAAGACCTCGCGTAACAACTGCAGCTCTGCACTTGCGTCACCAAACTGCTACAGCAACAAACACTGCTGGACGCAAACTTGGTTTGAGAAGGGTGTCTGCAGAAACCATTCGGAACCAACTTCGAGAAGCTGGTTTATGGGCTAGGAGACCGTATGTTGGCCCCGTCCCGCGACCTCAACATCGATATTTACGTGTTCGCACGAATGAACAGGGGTAGAACTTGGGAAAGTGGTGGTGAGTATGGTTCATCGACGAGTCACGTTTCCTTCTACAGCGACATGATGGACGACAATGTGTTTACAGATGCCGCAATGAACATTTTGCCAACAACGCATCGCCCAAGTTGACAGATTCGGTGGAGGGAGTGTCATGATGTGGGGAGCCATCTCTTACACCGGCAGAAGTGAACTTGTGTTCGTACTCATTCAATCTATGCCAAGGAGATGTCGCGCAGTGATTGTTGCTGCTGCTGGTGGCCACACAAGGTACTGATTTCAGCACCCTCGTGCGATGCTGTTTGGTGACAAAAACGCCTCCACTGCCGTCAGTCCATAGCAAGAACATTGTCACATACTCATGTATAATTTGACTGTGATACAATCATAAATAACAAAATTATGCCACTTTGTATTAAAGAGATAATTTCATGAATATTTCGCCTATGCGTTTCTTTTTTGAAAGTGTATGTACTATCTAACAGACATGGCACACATACCATGGTCTTTAATATAGCAGTTATGGCACACTGGCTGAAACGATCTTAGAGAGGAAACCCGTTAGATTTTTGCATTAGTAGCAAGGGATTTTTTATATGCACTATCCCAGAGACATGACACACACACCATGGTCTTTGATATAGCAGTTATGGTGCTCTGGCTGGAACGAGAAATAGCCCAATGGGCCCACCGACGAGGATTGATCCTAAACAAAGTGCACATAACATAAGAGCTTTGCCACTGGGTTGCATCCCGCTCTTTATAAGGATCTCAGAATATAATCTTACGTCTATGGAGATAATAAATTCAAATATTTTACACTGTAACAGGGATCCCACAATCAGAAACATCACAAGATCTATATTCCATCCCACATCTTTTTACATACTACTGAATTTACTACAAGTCATTTACTTCTCAGCAGACTGTTTTCCTAACTGCACACTAAAATAGTGTCAAATGGTCATTTCCAAAACACTTTTACTCTTCTTCTGAAGTCAAACCAATAATTTCAGTTTGGTCTGAAGTAACAAGAAAAGTGAAAGTGTTTTGGAACTAACAAAGACATACAATTTCTGTGTGCAATTTACAAATCAATCGGCTCGGAAATAAATAACGTAGTAAATTACAAAGTATGAAAAAAATGTGATCCCTGTGTGACAGCAGACAATAGTAGTAAGACAGACAACTGACCAGCGATGTGGCGAAGTTCTCCAGGTAGATGGAGAGAGCAGCCTCGACAGCACCGCCCCCCGCGACCACAGACTTCGACTCGAGGACTCGTTTGACAACACACAGTGCGTCGTGAATTGACCGCTCCATCTCGTCAACCATGAAGTCATTAGCACCTCGCAGGATGATTGACGCAGCCGACCTCGACTTTGTGCTGAAATAATTACAAAATATTATAATTATTATAAAAACAATTAAAATTAAATTAAATTACCAAAGCAGGGCTCGAACATAACAATTTGACCCCAACGCAATTAAAAAACAAACAAAATTGCCATGGGTAAAACGGCCCACCGATGGCAACTTAAAAAGTGACATTTGCAGTAAATATTATTTTGCTATATGTAGTCATATTTACAAATGTACAAATGTATCCATTTTGTCATCACTGAAGAGCTTTACCAATGGCACAAAAGTGCTGTCAGTCATGCTCCTAACCTATGGCAATTTATATCTCCATGACAGCAAGCCAGTCTGTCTAGTAAAAAAAAAAATTCAAAAAAAAAAAAATTCAATTAGAAGTGTTTTTCTCTCCATTTTTTATGAACATTTTACCATTTTACACCCACATTATATGCAAAAAAATTATATTTAATTGCGTTTAATCAGGCAAACCAAGTTATTAGCAATAGAGTGAATTGTGTCGGAAAGATCCATAGCCAAATTCAAGCCTTAGTTGGCCAAACAAAATGTCACAAAATTAAAAGAGACTTCAAATAATTGGAACTTTTCAAATTAATTTTCTGGTGATTTAATCATGAAATACATTTGACAAATTTTAATCTGCAACTGTCAACTTGGCAAACAGCTATATCGATGCATACAGGTTATTAATATATAGATTTTTTATTAATACAAACTGAAGTATTTCTTATCATTTAGTCGGATTACAACAAATTAAAAACTTTTTAATACATCTCCCTGTTTAATAATATTGTACAATGAGATGTTTTCAGCGATTACCCTTTAATAAGAATGAGTTCGTCATCACATATTCTGTCCACAGTGACTTCCTCCGCGTGACCGAGTTGAGACGCTTCGAATGATTCTTCACCATCCAGGTTCGCCAGTGACACCATGAACGTTGCTGAAAAATAAATCATTCAAAAGTCAAACAATATATTTCAATACCAAAACTTCTATATTTTGTATTTGCAGGGTATGATAAACTGGCATCGACACAATACTGATACCAAATGGCCCTCCATTGACCATTGATTCTACAATATATATTTTAAAAATTAAATAATATATATTTTTTGAAATTACAGATTGTTGTGTTGTAACGTTTATATGACAATTTTTTTTTTATAATCCTGACTGCTTTGAAATGATACTATGTACCTCCTGTTGCCTTGGCGATTCTCTTGAGGTCAGCTTTCTTACACCGCCTGACGCCCATGACGCCGGCCTCCACGAAATACTTGAGACAGAGATCGTCGATACCGCCAGTCGTCAAAATGACGTTCGCTCCTGCCGACACTATCTTCTGTATACGCTCTTTAGTGATGTCAAACTCTCTGAAACAAACATAATACACTCATTTATCATACAATATCTTACATTTCCAGTGCAATCAAAGTATGTGATACTTTACAGATCACATACTAAGAATTTGATAACTTTGCAAATTAGATGTAAATCAATCAAGGTCATGGTACTAAATTTATTGACATTTAAGCAAACATACTAGGGTGACGTTCCATAACTGACGTATGCATTTATAGTCATCAAACTAAAATATTTCAACAGCAAGCTTACACTGAAATCTGTTCAGCATTCAGAAAACAAAAAACATTAAGCACTAGTTTATTGTTATGTAAGGATATCCAAAATGACGTCATTCCCATTCAAAAAGACAATGCGTCACATATTCTTACATCATTTGAATATCCGGTAATGGCAGACTGGAATTAAAGTAGTGCGTAGTTGTATTAAGCTTGAGATTATATGATAAAAAGATTATTACCCTCCTGTGTTTCGGTATCATCAATATCATATATTAGGAATAAAAATAATGTATTATGCTCACATAATACAATTTTTATTTCTAATATATGATACTTACAATACCGAAAAACACTGGTAATAACCTCTATATATAATTAGTGATAACTGCTTTCTAATTCTGAATGAAAGGAAATATACCGACCCCCCCCCCCCCCCCCCAATATAAACCCACCCAAATCTCGCAAAAAAGAGAAGAGGAAGCACTCTACAAAAGGAAAAAAAAATATTAAAAAGGGAAAAAACCCACAAACAAATTTAAGAAAATAAAAATATATCACAATTTTAACTATTGTAAAACAAAAATACATTCAAACATATTGACAGCCACAAATATCGCTAGGGTTTAAGCTAGACGCTATAAATTAATAGCAATTTCATTAATCTGATAACAAAAGTAATTGGAGCCAAATCCATGTTACATTTACCTGTATATTTGAGTATGACTAAGTAAAGTAACTGACCGTTGCCTCATTGCGTCCAGCTGATAGGGGTCGTCCACCAGTAACTCCACTCCCAGCTTCATCTTCGACTTCTGCAGGGTGAAGTCAAGACACGCGATCTTAGCCGGCGATACCCTCTTAAACATAGCTACAAACATAAAACATTGTTTAACCCATTACAGGTTGAAGTCAAGACACACGATCTTAGCCGGCGATACCCTCTTAAACATAGCTACAAACATAAAACATTGTTTAACCCATTACAGGTTGAAGTCAAGACACGCGATCTTAGCCGGCGATACCCTCTTAAACATAGCTACAAACACAAAACATTGTTTAACCCATTACAGGCTGCAGTCAAGACACACGATCTTAGCCGGCGATACCCTCTTAAACATAGCTACAAACACAAAACATTGTTTAACCCATTACAGGCTGCAGTCAAGACACGCGATCTTAGCCGGCGATACCCTCTTAAACATAGCTACAAACATAAAACATTGTTTAACCCATTACAGGTTGAAGTCAAGACACGCGATCTTAGCCGGCGATATCCTCTTAGACATAGCTACACAAATAAAACATTGTTTAACCCATTACAGGTTGAAGTCAAGACACGCGATCTTAGCTGGCAATACCCTCTTAGACATAGCTACACAAATAAAATATTGTTTAACCCATTACAGGCTGCAGTCAAGACACGCGATCTTAGCCGGCGATATCCTCTTAGACATAGCTACACAAATAAAACATTGTTTAACCCATTACAGGTTGAAGTCAAGACACGCGATCTTAGCTGGCAATACCCTCTTAGACATAGCTACACAAATAAAATATTGTTTAACCCATTACAGGCTGCAGTCAAGACACGCGATCTTAGCCGGCGATATCCTCTTAGACATAGCTACACAAATAAAACATTGTTTAACCCATTACAGGTTGAAGTCAAGACACGCGATCTTAGCTGGCAATACCCTCTTAGACATAGCTACACAAATAAAACATTGTTTAACCCATTACAGGGTGAAGTCAAGACACGCGATCTTAGCCGGCGATATCCTCTTAGACATAGCTACAAACACAAAACATTGTTTAACCCATTACAGGCTGAAGTCAATACGCGATCTTAGCTGGCGATATCCTCTTAGACATAGCTACACAAATAAAACATTGTTTAACCCATTACAGGCTAAGTCAAGACATGCGATCTTAGCTGGCGATATCCTCTTAGACATAGCTACACAAATAAAACATTGTTTAACCCATTACAGGCTGCAGTCAATACATGCGATCTTAGCCGGCGATATCCTCTTAGACATAGCTACAAACACAAAACATTGTTTAACCCATTACAGGCTGAAGTCAAGACATGTGATCTTAGCCGGCGATATCCTCTTAAGACATAGCTACACAAATAAAACATTGTTTAACCCATTATAAGCTGAAGTCAAGACATGCGATCTTAGCCGGCGATATCCTCTTAGACATAGCTACACAAATAAACATTGTTTAACCCATTACAGGCTGAAGTCAAGACATGCGATCTTAGCCGGCGATATCCTCTTAGACATAGCTACAAACACAAAACATTGTTTAACCCATTACAGGCTGAAGTCAAGACATGTGATCTTAGCCGGCGATATCCTCTTAAGACATAGCTACACAAATAAAACATTGTTTAACCCATTATAAGCTGAAGTCAAGACATGCGATCTTAGCCGGCGATTTCCTCTTAGACATGGCTACACAAATAAACATTGTTTAACCCATTACAGGCTGAAGTCAAGACACGCGATCTTAGCCGGCGATATCCTCTTAGACATAGCTACAAACACAAAACATTGTTTAACCCATTACAGGTTGAAGTCAAGACACGCGATCTTAGACGGCAATATCCTCTTAAGACATAGCTACACAAATAAAACATTGTTTAACCCATTACAGGTTGAAGTCAAGACACGCGATCTTAGCCGGCGATATCCTCTTAAGACATAGCTACATAAATAAAACATTGTTTAACCCATTACAGGCTGAAGTCAATACGCGATCTTAGCCGGCGATATCCTCTTAAGACATAGCTACACAAATAAAACATTGTTTAACCCATTACAGGCTGAAGTCAAGACACGATCTTAGCCGGCGATATCCTCTTAGACATAGCTACACAAATAAAACATTGTTTAACCCATTACAAGCTGAAGTCAATATGCGATCTTAGCCGGCGATATCCTCTTAAGACATAGCTACACAAATAAAACATTGTTTAACCCATTACAGGCTGAAGTCAAGACACGCGATCTTAGCCGGCGATATCCTCTTAGACATAGCTACACAAATAAAACATTGTTTAACCCATTACAGGCTGAAGTCAATACACGATCTTAGCCGGCGATATCCTCTTAAACATAGCTACACAAATAAAACATTGTTTAACCCATTACAGGCTGAAGTCAAGACACGATCTTAGCCGGCGATATCCTCTTAGACATAGCTACACAAATAAAACATTGTTTAACCCATTACAGGCTGAAGTCAATACGCGATCTTAGCCGGCGATATCCTCTTAAGACATAGCTACACAAATAAAACATTGTTTAACCCATTACAGGCTGAAGTCAATACACGATCTTAGCCGGCGATATCCTCTTAAGACATAGCTACACAAATAAAACATTGTTTGACCCATTACAGTGTTCCTAACTTTGTATTTCACAACTTTTTAAGCATTTTTCATGACCCTTTTTATGGACATAATTTTACAATGTTTCTCATCTTGTTATTAGTCCCCCTCCGTCCCATATAGTTTTTGTGACTTCTATATTATGGTAGCCCCACTCCCATGGCTAGTGATATTCAATGTTGGGCTAGTCAATAACTACTATTGCCATGCCCAACGGCTAGTGAAAAAAACAAAAGTTGTGAAATGCTGTATTTGTTTATTTAGTAAATATGAATATCCTCTTCCCAAATCTAAGGGTTTTTAAGCTCTATCTTCCTCTTTAGGTGACATATCTGATTATTACTATGAGTAAAATTGTGTTTACTTAAAAGTAAGGCTAGTAAATGTTTAATCGTGGCTAGTGAATGTTTAATGGTGGCCAGTGAATGTTTAATGGTGGCCAGTGAATGTTTAATGGTGGCCAGTGAATGTTTAATGGTGGCTAGTGAATGTTTAATCGTGGCTAGTGAATGTTTAATCGTGGCCAGTGAATGTTTAATCGTGGCCAGTGAATGTTTAATGGTGGCTAGTGAATGTTTAATCGTGGCTAGTGAATGTTTAATGGTGGCCAGTGAATGTTTAATCGTGGCCAGTGAATGTTTAATGGTGGCCAGTGAATGTTTAATGGTGGCCAGTGAATGTTTAACGGTGGCCAGTGAATGTTTAACCGTGGCCAGTGAATGTTTAACCGTGGCCAGTGAATGTTTAACGGTGGCCAGTGAATGTTTAATGGTGGCCAGTGAATGTTTAATGGTGGCCAGTGAATGTTTAATGGTGGCCAGTGAATGTTTAATGGTGGCCAGTGAATGTTTAATGGTGGCCAGTGAATGTTTAATGGTGGCCAGTGAATGTTTAATGGTGGCCAGTGAATGTTTAATCGTGGCCAGTGAATGTTTAATCGTGGCCAGTGAATGTTTAATGGTGGCCAGTGAATGTTTAATGGTGGCCAGTGAATGTTTAATCGTGGCCAGTGAATGTTTAATGGTGGCCAGTGAATGTTTAATGGTGGCTAGTGAATGTTTAACGGTGGCCAGTGAATGTTTAACGGTGGCCAGTGAACGTTTAACGGTGGCCAGTGAACGTTTAATCGTGGCCAGTGAACGTTTAATGGTGGCCAGTGAATGTTTAATGGTGGCCAGTGAATGTTTAATGGTGGCCAGTGAATGTTTAATCGTGGCCAGTGAATGTTTAATCGTGGCCAGTGAATGTTTAATCGTGGCCAGTGAATGTTTAATGGTGGCCAGTGAATGTTTAATGGTGGCCAGTGAATGTTTAATGGTGGCCAGTGAATGTTTAATCCTGGCCAGTGAATGTTTAATGGTGGCCAGTGAATGTTTAATCGTGGCCAGTGAATGTTTAATCGTGGCCAGTGAATGTTTAATGGTGGCCAGTGAATGTTTAATGGTGGCTAGTGAATGTTTAATCGTGGCCAGTGAATGTTTAATGGTGGCCAGTGAATGTTTAATGGTGGCTAGTGAATGTTTAATCGTGGCCAGTGAATGTTTAATCGTGGCTAGTGAATGTTTAATGGTGGATGTTTAATGGTGGCCAGTGAATGTTTAATCGTGGCCAGTGAATGTTTAATGGTGGCCAGTGAATGTTTAATCGTGGCCAGTGAATGTTTAACGGTGGCCAGTGAATGTTTAACGGTGGCCAGTGAATGTTTAACGGTGGCCAGTGAATGTTTAACGGTGGCCAGTGAATGTTTAACGGTGGCCAGTGAATGTTTAACGGTGGCCAGTGAATGTTTAACGGTGGCCAGTGAATGTTTAACGGTGGCCAGTGAATGTTTAATCGTGGCCAGTGAATGTTTAATCGTGGCCAGTGAATGTTTAATGGTGGCCAGTGAATGTTTAATCGTGGCCAGTGAATGTTTAATCGTGGCCAGTGAATGTTTAATGGTGGCCAGTGAATGTTTAATGGTGGCCAGTGAATGTTTAATCGTGGCCAGTGAATGTTTAATGGTGGCCAGTGAATGTTTAATGGTGGCCAGTGAATGTTTAATGGTGGCCAGTGAATGTTTAATCGTGGCCAGTGAATGTTTAATGGTGGCCAGTGAATGTTTAATGGTGGCCAGTGAATGTTTAATGGTGGCCAGTGAATGTTTAATGGTGGCCAGTGAATGTTTAATGGTGGCCAGTGAACGTTTAATCGTGGCCAGTGAACGTTTAATCGTGGCCAGTGAACGTTTAATCGTGGCCAGTGAACGTTTAATCGTGGCTAGTGAATGTTTAATGGTGGCCAGTGAATGTTTAATCGTGGCCAGTGAATGTTTAATGGTGGCCAGTGAATGTTTAATCGTGGCTAATGAATGTTTAATGGTGGCCAGTGAATGTTTAATCGTGGCTAATGAATGTTTAATCGTGGGTAGTAAAAAAATTTAAATCACTGATCCCATGGCCAGTAATTTTTATAAAAATTACATCTCTGGTTTTCCATTTTTTGGGGGGGGGGGGGGGGGGGGGGGGGGGCTCAAGTTACTGAGCTGCAAATTTGTGTATAGTTTTATCATGTAGAATTACAAATCAAAATTGTCTTTCATATGTATTTTTTACAGAGCCATGGCCCTTGAACTTAGGCTATGTGAAAATGTATTGGGGCCTGGTAGTGGTCACACATTGCTTTAGATAAAGTGCCATCCATTTTTGTTTTCTGTAACCGTTCTACAAACATTTTTTTTTTTTTTACAAGAGTTATGGCCCTTTTTATAAAATCCACTAGCCATGTGATCAATGATTTTTTTTAATTTACTAGCCACAATTAAAATTCATATTTACAAAATAAGACTTAAATGTAGCATTTGTCAACTTTTTTTCAATAGCAGTCGGGCATAGCAATAGTAGTTATTTACTAGCCCAACAATTAATATCACTAGCCATGGGAGTGGGGCTACCATAATCTAGAAGCCCTGTAAAATGTATTGGACCTGGAAGGGAACTTGTATTGCTTCAGCAGTACTTTCAGAATGCTCGTTTTAAATGGAAAAACAAAATGGATAAAATTTACACAGAAAATAAATTGTTCATAATCCTCCTACACTAGGTACAAAACTATTTTGCCAATGATGCCGCCGTAACCATCCCTTCCCTTCCTCCCACCAAATCACTAGTTTGACAACCAGCCAACCAAACATACCTTGAGAAGCTATTGTGCAGTTAAGAGCGTAACCCTGTACTAGCGTGCTCTCTCTCGAACTCTTCCCATGAGCCTTCAGGACATTGACGGCCTTGATGGGATAGCGGAATCCTCCCTTGCCGTCGGCCGTCTTGATCGCATTAGCCGCGTCCACACACATGTTGGCGAAGAAGTCCGAATCACTCGGTGGAATCAAGGAACATAACTTCAAAACAATCTCTCACTACAGGCTGCCATACATGACACAAACGATCAGGGCCAGAGCTTATAAAACTTTTAGAGTCCAGACTCAATCTATAATGATGTTAAGCTCATATGGCTTTGTCATAACATTAGTGTCTCAGACTCTAATGAGTCGAGTCTGGATTCTATTAAAAGGTTTTATAAGCACGAGGGTCTATGCTTATAAAACTTTTCTAGTCCAGACTCCCATCTCTCAACAATGTCACATGAATACAATTTGTATGGCGTTGTCATTACATTAGTCGTTCACACCCTGTTAGTCTTAGTCTTGAGTCTTGACTCTTAAAAAGTTTTATAAGCACCAGGCTGGGATCTACATGACGAAGCTCTCTTAACATCCGTTAGTCAAGATTGAATCGTCATGTCAAGTCTTTTTGAAGTGCACTACGATTTCGCCAAGTTGCAATTACTTACTGAATTAGGTTCCTGGGCCCATATTTTCACAGTTATTTTAGTGCTACGAAATGATAAAACCATTGTAAGCGATGACATCACTGTGGTGTGTGCTGCAGTCATGTCATAGTCTACGATGGTGTTACAACTTCGTGGAGCTAAGATAGCTTTCAAAGTTCCTAGCCTGGTGATTATAAAGCGTTTAGAGTTAAGAGTGAAGTTTTGTAAGCACGGGCCCATATATTACAGAAATGATCATTTCATTCATGCACCGATTATGCAGTTTTATTTGACATAACCAGTTTATTATTTGTAAAATATTCTGCATAGTAATAATAAATAAAAAAATGATCTTTTATTTATTTTTTCAATTGAAAAAAAAAGAAGGTGAAAAACAAATTAACTTATAATCCTTTCCATCAGGGAATGTTGTCGTCTTACTGTGGTATGTACTACAACTGATTTATTTCTGAGCCAATTGTTTTCTAAATTACATGCAAAAATAGTGGGGGTTTTCTTATTTCCAAAACACAGCAAATTAAACTAAAATTATTTACAAAAATAATTATTTATGGAGGATGGGAAGGACATTAGGCAATTTATTTGCACGACACTTATTTATTTGCACGACACTTATTTATTTGCACGACACACTTATTTATTAATATTTTTAGAGGCTTTAAAAGAAACAATAACCAGACAAATCAGGGCTAGCTGAGACACTCGCCAAATTCACCAATTGCAAATTTTAAAAACAACTGGCGAATTGTATTTGAATTTGGTGAAAAAAAATGTGTGTAATATTTTGTTGGTAAATAGCTATAGATTTTGTATTATTAAAATAATTTGGCGAAATTTTCTGATGACCCAGAGTGCCTTCGTCAGTATGTTAGTATGCATGTAGTAGTAGTAACAAGGATATGGTCCTATGAGCTTGCTGAACATTTAAAGAAAACAATAACCAGACAAATTAAGTAAAGCCTTCGTCAGTATGTTAGTATGCGTGTAGTAGTAGTAACAAGGATATGGTCCGATCAGCTTGCTGAACATTTAAAGAAAACAATAACCAGACAAATTAAGTAAAGCCTTCGTCAGTATGTTAGTATGCGTGTAGTAGTAGTAGTAACAAGGATATGGTCCTATGAGTTTGCTGAACATTTAAAGAAAACAATAACCAGACAAATAAAGTAAAGCCTTCGTCAGTATGTTAGTAGGCGTGTAGTAGTAGTAACAAGGATATGGTCCTATGAGTTTGCTGAACATTTAAAGAAAACAATAACCAGACAAATAAAGTAAAGCCTTCGTCAATATGTTAGTATGCGTGTAGTAGTAGTAACAAGGATATGGTCCTATGAGTTTGATGAACATTTAAAGAAAACAATAACCAGACAAATTAAGTAAAGCCTTCGTCAGTATGTTAGTATGTGTGTAGTAGTAGTAACAAGGATATGGTCCTATGAGCTTGCTGAACATTTAAAGAAAACAATAACCAGACAAATTAAGTAAAGCCTTCGTCAGTATGTTAGTATGCGTGTAGTAGTAACAAGGATATGGTCCTATGAGCTTACTGAACATTTAAAGAAAACAATAACCAGACAAATTAAGTAAAGCCTTCGTCAGTATGTTAGTATGTGTGTAGTAGTAACAAGGATATGGTCCTATGAGCTTGCTGAACATTTAAAGAAAACAATAACCAGACAAATTAAGTAAAGCCTTCGTCAGTATGTTAGTATGCGTGTAGTAGTAACAAGATATGGTCCTATGAGCTTACTGAACATTTAGAAAACAATAACCAGACAAATTAAGTAAAGCCTTCGTCAGTATGTTAGTATGTGTGTAGTAGTAACAAGGATATGGTCCTATGAGCTTACTGAACATTTAAAGAAAACAATAACCAGACAAATTAAGTAAAGCCTTCGTCAGTATGTTAGTATGCGTGTAGTAGTAGTAACAAGGATATGTCCTATGAGTTTGCTGAACATTTAAAGAAAACAATAACCAGACAAATTAAGTAAAGCCTTCGTCAATATGTTAGTATGCGTGTAGTAGTAGTAACAAGGATATGGTCCTATGAGTTTGATGAACATTTAAAGAAAACAATAACCAGACAAATTAAGTAAAGCCTTCGTCAGTATGTTAGTATGCGTGTAGTAGTAGTAACAAGGATATGGTCCTATGAGTTTGCTGAACATTTAAAGAAAACAATAACCAGACAAATTAAGTAAAGCCTTCGTCAGTATGTTAGTATGCGTGTAGTAGTAGTAACAAGGATACGGTCCGATCAGCTTGCTGGACATGCTGGTTTTAGCAGCGTTGATGATGGCGTCCCGGCCCAGTTCGTCCGAACTGATGGTCAGATTGTCCTGGATGTACTTCACGGCCTCTCTGACAAACAAAAGGAAAGGAATTTTATTACAACACCTCAGCACATTTTAAACAGGGCTGCACAAAGTAGCGGTATGGTTGTTAAATTAAACTGAAAATTATGAAGGATGAGTTGAAAACTACAATCACTAGACTGAGAAATAAATCTTCACCAATGAGAGTGTACTTTTTCTATCCCACATTACCAGATATGATGGAGTCGTTTTCTCTCATTCATTCGGTAAATAAATCATTATTTTACACGAACAGACAAAGATGGCTGAACAAGTAACTTTTTATTTGACCATTTTATCATAAATAAACCACACTATATTTGCTGTGTTTGTTTCATGCGTTAACTAAAATTTAAAACAACAAATTAACAAGATCGCTTTTTAAATGAAGGTTTTAATAACAAAATATTAATTTAAAACTGTGTCTTCATGCCTCACGTAACCATCTCACATTAATATGATGTCACATATTACCAAAGACATCATGTTAAATGCAAGTGGGTGGTATCCCATGTGGGATAGAACTTTTTACATAGCTTTTTTTCATGGGGTAGCTTTGTCCCAAATACCAGAGGACGAGAGAATCTGCCTTCCATACTGAGGCACAGTAAAAGAAATTAGAACTATCTAGGTCAACATCAGGACAGAAAATATTAAATTATAATCACTTAAGGATTGTCTGTTATCTCCTTTACATTCATCGGGTAAGTAAAACCCAATTCTACGCCAGACACAATGGCAGCCAGTGCAATGAGCATCACATCTGCTTTATTTACAATTTTGAATCTGTTGCCATTTTATTCATATTTGACCTATATGGGTTTAAAACTTTCAATGAAGGTAGCAAAAATCCACATAGTAATGGGTGTGAAATATAAAAGTTACGGTCCCCATAATTTTTGTTATACAATTCTATATTCAGTAATTATTTTAGATTTTTTGGCCACTCGATAGAGTTGGAGGCTCAATGTCAAATTACAGCCCAGTTAGAAGTCATAAATAATTAACACTTATTTGTAAGTTTTTCGATTCCTACTTAAAACATGACAGCCATTGGCTAACTGATGTCCGATTATTTCAAGCCCTGTACGACCGAGCAGATAAAGTGTCACATACTTGCAGGCAAGCCGATAGCCGCTGATGATGGACGTGGGGTGGATTTTACACTTCACTAGCTCGTCAGCGTTCTTCAGTAACTCAGCTGCGATTATCACCTGTAGAACAAACACAAACGTCAAATATGCTGGTGTGTGTGTGTGTAGGCATGGCAATTAAAATTTTGACAAACCAATTATGAATGGACAGAAAGTTAAAACTGTTTTGTTTCACAGCATCACTAGAACACATGAATTTATTAATCATCGTCTACTGGAAAATTTATGGTTAAAGTTTGTTTTGTTTTACAACACCACTAGAGTACAGTCATTTATTAATCATCGTCTGTTGGATGTCAACAACTGGCAATTTTGTTTACACAGTCTTAAGAAAGCAAACCCACTACAGTTTTTTCAATAGTAGCAAGAGATCTTTTATATGCACCATCAGAATAGCTCATACAACAGCCTTTGATATACAAGTAGTGGTGCACTGGCTGGAACGAGAAATAGCCCACTGAAAGGGATCGATCCCAGACTGGCCGCGCATCAGGCAAGTGCTTTACCACATAGCTACGTCCTGCTTCTATGGATGGATAGTAGAGTTTTATCATTGTGTTACTAGACGCCGAGACGTGTTTGTATGACATGGATCAAAAACACATTAATCATCGGCCATTGGATGTCAGACATATGGTAATTTCGACAGTCTTAGAGAGAAAAGCCGCTACATGTTTCCATTAGCAACAAGGGATCTTTTATATGCACCATCCCAGACAGGATAGCACATACCACATCCTTTGATACACCAGTCGTGGTGCACTGGCTAGAATGACAAATAACCCAATGGGCCCACTGACGGGGATCGATCCTACACCGACCGCGCATCAAGTGAGTGCTTTACCACTGAATTGAAGAAATATATAAAATTAAACAAATATATATATAAAATAGTCCAAACACGTTTTGTCAGTGGTAAGGGCATGAGTGCAGGCCTTTGAAATGTCACTCACGCAAATCTAGGTTTGTGTAACCCCCGTTCTTGTTAAATTTCGGACATCAATTACATCAAAATAAAGTTTTTCTCAAAATAGAAACATAAAATGATTTTTGCACAACCCATAAATAGGTTACGCAAATGATCAGTTTTCCTAGGCGTGTCAGTGTAAAGTGTAGCACGTCTTCCTAGGCGTGGCAGT